>NC_092759.1:58989243-59266743 GCF_047496795.1 Chiloscyllium punctatum | reverse complement strand
GCGACGTGTGCAGTGAACATGGTTATCAAAGGGGCTCTTGAACAACGGGGCCAGTGGACCAAGGAATGAAAGATGCAGTTGACGTATGGTGTTGGGTTTTGTTTTGACAAACCAGGGAGGACTAACACAGTTAATGGTTTGGTCCTGGACAGTGTTGTCGAACAGAGCGAGACCAAGGGGTGCAATTACAGTGTTCCTTGGAAGTGACATTGCAGTTGGACAGGGCGGTGAAAGCAGTATTTGACACACTTATCTTCATTGTCCAGAGCTTTGATATGATTTGGAGACATTTGTAACATTGTCCTAAATATTTGCCTTGGGCAGAGGAGGCTACGGATTGACCTTATAAAAAAGGTTTATAAAACCATGCGGGGCCTCTGTATGGTGAATAGCCAAGGGTAGGTGACTCGAAAACTAGAGGGTATAAACAGGAGGTGAGAGAGCAAGGATTTAAAGAAGGAGTTGAGTAGCAACATTATCCACAGAGGATGGTGCATAGACAGAACGGGCCACCAGAGGAAACGGGAGAAACGTGTACAATTACAACATGGAAAAGACATTTGTGTTGAAACATGGTGAGGAGAAGGTTTGAAGAGATAAGGGCTAAACACAGGCAAATGCGACACGTTTAGTATAAGAATCATCGTCAACATTGATAAGTTGGTGTGAAGGTTCTGTTTCCGTCCTAAATGACTCTGTATCCAGTTAAAGAGGAGGAGACTACTGAGATAAGACATGTTGTAGACACTGAAGCAAGTTACAGCGATAGGGATGGAAGGCTGGAATGCAATACGCATCAAATTAGTGAAGTGACTATAAGGAAGGGAGGAGGTTACAAAGATAGCAACTATTATAGGATTTTAAAAAACATTGAAGACATTGGTCACCAAGATATAACATAGATTCAGTGTTGCAGTGTGGTTATTCTTAGTACAACAGACCTTACATTATGGGCAGGGATTGAGCCTGGGGTATGTCTGTATTGCGCTCCCCCTCCAGCACTGTATCTGAGTCATGTCTTGTTAGCCGATGTTTGGAGCCCTCTCATTGCTCTCTGCTCTTTGCACTGTGAGTGATCTTACCTTCCTGCAGGATTTATTGAAGACTCCAGATCTCCCTGCCCTTTGTCTCTCTGGCTGACCAATCATCTTCAATGTTATGATTGACGAGACACCCAGCAGTTGGGAAGTCTATTGAGTCAGGACCTTCCTGAGTATGTGTAGGAGACAAAGAGATAGACGGAATGGGAAATTAGACTGATGCTGTGTGGGTTACACATGGAAAATGGCACTGTGTCCCACAGAGATCTGAAAAATCTCAGCTTCCATCTCTGCCCTGTACTGCTGCATCTCTCTGGAGTGGAGAATTCTGTTGGCTCAGGATCGAGAGATCCTGAGTGAGAGACACTGCCAGAGGCAGCAATTAGACCCACACAGTGAGGGATACCACATGGACAGAGACTGAGTGATATCACCAGACTGCAGCAAGTTATCAAGATCAAATAATTGTATTGGAAGAACGGGTTTAGCTTCATGATGCACTGGTGACAGTGTTCAGGGATGGGCAACCATTGAGCAGGTGAAGTGATGGCCGAGTGGTATAACTGCTAGAGCATGTATCCAAAACCTCAGCTTATGTACAGGGGAGAAAGGTTTGAATCCCACCATCAGAAATGGTGGAATTTGAAATCAATAATTTTAAAAATAGTAATTAACAATCCACATGTAAGTATGAGACCATTGCTAATGTACAAAAAAACCCGAACACATCTGCCCATCCTCAAGTGGTCTGCACGACATAACCACAGCAAAGTGTTTGCCTCTCAATAACCCTCTGAAATGGCTGAGCACGTTACTCAGCTCAATGGCAGCTAGGGCTGGGCACGAAAGGCTGGTCAGCCAGAGACACCCACATCCCATAGCTGATTTTTAAAAAAAATAATCCATTAGGATGGACCCACTGGAACCGTGCTGGGATCAGTGTCCTGGCCAATCATGTCAGTAGGTTTATGGACAGGGCTTTAAACTGACAGAGAGGATGCAGGGACAGGGCTCAGGTGAAAGGAGCTTTCCAAATCCAAACAGAAAAGGTGAAGCATCAGAACAGAATGGGAATTTGGCTGAAGACAAGCAGAAAGGGACCGAAAGTGACAGAGTTTAACTAAACCTGTACATCAGCGAATAGGTATGTGACAGGACATTGTGGGAAAGAGTAAATTATGTCTTTTTTTTCGCATGGACAAGGTCTCTGCAATAAGGTAGATGGGTTTGTGACACAGAGAAAAAAGAAATTTAGACACCAGGGAGAAATGGTTACAGGGCGAACAAAAGGTGAACATAAGTATTAAATCGCTCACAACATAGAACATAGAACATAGAACATAGAACAATACAGCACAGAACAGGCCCTTCGGCCCACGATGTTGTGCCGAACTTCTATCCTAGATTAAGCACCCATCCATGTACCTATCCAAATGCCGCTTAAAGGTCGCCAATGAATCTGACTCTACCACTCCCACGGGCAGCGCATTCCATGCCCCCACCACTCTCTGGGTGAAGAACCCACCCCTGACATCTCCCCTATACCTTCCACCCTTCACCTTAAATTTATGTCCCCTTGTAACACTCTGTTGTACCCGGGGAAAAAGTTTCTGACTGTCTACTCTATCTATTAAACTCAGGCAAAATGCGCAACGAGAACTTTAATGGATAACAAAGGCATGACAGAGAAAGCATATGGCCGCAGATCATGAAGTAGAGTCGCAATGTAAATTCTGGCTACTACTTGCCAAGGAAAGAAACAGCAGAACAGTTTGAGCCAACGAACTGCATTTCATTGCACATCACTGCATTAAACAGGAATTAATTGGAACTTTTTTTTAACAAAGTTATTGTGATACTTTTGGGAAACTTTAATATTCGCATAATCTGGGACAATCACACTGACAACAGTCATAGTGGAAGGGGAGTACGGATAAATTTTTTTCAGTGTTTCTTTGAATAACACATATAGTTATGTCCCGAGCGAGTTGCAAAATGTCAGATCGATGGTTGTGTGATGAAACTTAGTGAGTGAGTAATGTCACCTGGAGAAATCCTCCGGGAAATTGTGATAAAGTGCAGTTTAAAGAAATATAAAGATTTAAAGTGAATCACTGAAAGGACAAGTTACAATGAAAAACAAAAATAGCCAATTGCATAAATTTGACAGGAGAAGTGACCAAGGTAAACAGGCTAAACAGACTGGAACATGTGTCTGTAAATGGACAGTGGAAAATATTTGAAGGAACAGTGTAAATCACTCAAAAAAAGTACATTCCATCGAAACAGACAAAACCTCAACAAGAAACTCACTCCTGTCCCTCACTCAGGACAAAATGGATCGTGTTAAATTATGAGGCTGACAAGATCAGCAAAATGTGCTTAAAATCCAGAAGTGAGAGTGTGCTTTAAGAGTAAGTTTTAAAGGGATTGCAAAGGGTCTGAGAGCAGGAGGATAGTTGAAACGGGAATCATTGTCAGGGTTTAATGACAACAGGAACAGGGAGAGGTGAAGGTGTTGGAGCTGGTGAGAGATTTACAGAGAGTGGTCAGGGCCTAAAATGTGTTACAAAGCCATTCCAGATTGCTGCAGCTGGAGGGGTTTTCAGAGGTAGGAGGGACATTGGAGGAGGAGGATCAATCAGCTGCTCATCCAAAACCACCACGTCAGTGGCCATAGGATTTTTCGTACATACTATTGACCATCCTCAGGCCATAGGATTATTCACACACAATATTGTCCGTTCTCCGCCCACAGGAGCATTCACATAAAGCATTTACGAATTACAGGCCAGAGGATAATTCACACACTGTATTAACCGTCCTCAGGCCACAGGATTATCCACACAGTTTTGAGCATTCACAGCGCACAGGAGTATTCATACTCTGTATTGACCATGCACAGGCCACAGTATAATTAACAAACAGAAATGACCATGCAGAGACCACAGATTATTAACACACAGCATTGACCATCCACAGGCCACATTATTACTCACACACGGTATTGACGATTCACAGGCCACAAGTTTATCAACACACAGTATTGACCATTCTGAGGCTGCAGGATTATTCACACACAGTATTGAATAACCTCAGGTAACAGGATTATTCACACACAGTACTGAACATCCTCAAGCAACAGGATTATTCACACACAGTATTGATCATTATCAGGCCACAGGAGTATCCACACATAGTATTGACCATCCTCAGGTCACAGGATTTCTCACACACTGTATTGACCAGCCTATGGCCACAGGAATTTTGAACACACTGTCTTGAACATTTACAGGTCACAGGATTACCCACAAAGAGTATTGACTACCCTCAGGCCACAAGTTTATTCACACATAGCATTAAGCATTCACAGTGCACAGGATTATTCACATACAGTATTGACAATCCTCAGGCCACAGTATTATTAACAAACAGAGACAACTACACACAGGCCACAGATTATTAACAGACGCTATTGACCATCCACGGACCACAGGATTATTAACACAGAGTATTGACCATCCTTAGCCAAAGGTATTCACACACAGTATTGATGATTCACAGGCTATAGGATTATTCACACACAGTACTGACCATCATCAGTCCGGAAGATTATTCACACAGTATTCTACATCTTCAGGCCTCAGGATTATTCCCAAACTGTATTGACCATCCTCAGTCCACAGGATTACTCACACACAGGATTGACCATCTGAAGACCGCAGGATTATTCACTCACCGTATTGAGCATTCACAGCCCACAGAATTATTCACACACAGCATCGACTACACTCAGGCCACAGATTTATTCACACACAGTATTGACCATTGACGGTCCAAAGGATTAATTGCACATGTTGACCATCCTCGGTCCACAGGATTACTCACATACAATATTGACCATCCGAAGACCACAGAATTATTCACTTCATAGTATTGATCTTTAACAGCCCACAGGATTATTCACACAAACATTGACCATTTACAGGTAACAGGATTATTATCACACAGGACTGAACAACCTCAAGCAACAGGATTAATCACACATCGTATTGATCATCCTTAGGCTACAGGATTACTCACACACAGTTTTGATCATCCTCTGGCCAAGGGTTAATCACACACAGTTTTGACCACCCTCAGGCCACAGGATTGCTCACACACAGTATTGACCATTCACAGGCCAGACGATTATTCACACATGGTATTGACCATTCTCTGTTCAAGGATAATTCACAGACAGCATTGACCATCACAGGCCACAGGTTTATTCACTCACAATATTGAATATCCTCAGGGCACAGGATTATTCAGTATTGACCATCATCAGACAACAAGATTATTCACACAATGTATTAACCGCCTCCAGCCACAAGATAATTCACAACAGTATTGACCATCCACAGGCCACAGATTATTAACACACAGTATTGACCATTCACAGGCCACAGCATTATTCACACACAGTATTGACTATCCTTAGGCCACTGGATTATTCCCACACTTTATTGACTACTCTCAGGTCACAGGTTTATTCACACAGATTATTGAACAGTACAGTGCACAGGATTATTCACACACAGTATTGAATATCCTCAGGGCACAGGATTATTCAGTATTGATCATCACAGTGAGCAGTCACAGTGCACAGGATTATTCGCACACAGTATTGACCATCTTCAGGCTACACTATTATTAACAAACAGAAATGACCATCCACGGGCCACAGGATTTTTCACCCGCAATATTGACCATCCTCAGACCAAGGGTTATTCACACACAGTATTGATGATTCACATGCCAGAGGATTATTCACACGTGGTATTGACAATTCACTACCTAAGGAAAATTCACACACAGTATTGACCGTTCACGGGCCACAGGATTATTCGCACACAGTATTGTACATCCTCAGGCCTCAGAATTATTCACACAATGTATTGACCAGCCTAGGTCCTCAGGATTATTCACACACAGTACTGACCATTCACATTACAAAGGAATAATTACACATTGTGTTGACCATCCTCAGTCCACAGGATTACTCACATACAATATTGACCATCCGTAGACCACAACATTATTCACTCACAGTATTGACCATTTACATGTAACAGGATTATTCTCACACAGGATTGAACAACGTCAGGCAACAGAATTAATCACACATAGTGTTGATCATCCTCACGCCACAGGATTATTCACACATGGAACTGACCATTCACTGCCCAAAGGATTATTGACACACAGTATTGACCATTCACAGCCCACAGCATTATTCACACACATTATTCAACATCCTCAGGCAACAGGAGTATTCACACGCAATATTGACCATCCTCACACAAAGAATTATTCACACACAGTATAGACCACCCTACTGCCACAGGATTATTCACACACAGTATTGACAATCCGCAGGCCACAGATTATTTTCACATATTATTGACCAGCCTCCAACCACAAGATGATTCAGTCAAAGTATTGAAAAACCTTAGGTCACAGGAGTATTCATAAACAGTAGTGAGCATTCATAGTTCCCAGGATTATTTAAACAAAGTATTGACAATCCTCAGGCCTCAGGATTATTCACACTCTGTATTGACCAGCCTACTTCCACAGGATTTTTGAACCTACTGACTTGTCAATTTACAGGTCACAGGATTATTCACACAAAGTATTGACCATCCTCAGGCCAATGGTAATTCACACAGTATTGACCAGCCTATAGACCCAGGAGTAATGAAAACTGTCATGATCATCCTCATGCCACAGGATTATTCACACACAGCATTGACGATTCACAGGCCACAGGATTAGTGACACACATTATTGACCATCCTCAGGTACCAGGATTATTCACACACGGTATTGACCATCCTCAGGTACCAGGATTATTCACACACGGTATTGATTTATCTCAAGCAACGGATTTTTCTCACACAGTATTGAGATCCTCAGGCCACAGGATTATTTTCACAAGGTATTGACCATCATCAGGCCACAGGATTACTCACACCCAGTATTGACCATCCTCAGGCCAAGGGTTATTCACACACAGTATTGACCATTCACAGGCCAGAGGATTATTCACACGTGGTATTGACCATTCACTGTCCAAGGATAATTCACACACAGCATTGACCGTCACAGGCCACAGGTTTATTCACACACAATATTGAATATCCTCAGGGCACAGGATTATTCACGGTATTGACCATCCTCAAACCACAGGATTATTCACACACTGTAATGACCAGTCTACAGCCACTGGAGTTTTGAACCAAATGCCTTGACAGTTTACAGGCCACAGGATTATTCACACACAATATTGACGATTCACAGACCTCGGGAAGATTCACACATGGAACGAACCATTAACTGTCTAAAGGATTATTCACACACTGTATTGACCGTTCTCAAGCCACAGGATTAATGAACACACTGTCCTGACCAACCTCAGGCCACTGAATTATTCACACATGGTATTGATAACCCTCAGGCCATGGGTTATTCAAACACAGAATTGACGATTCTCAGGCCAGTGGATTATTCACACAGAGTATTGACCATTTTCAATCACAGTATTGTTCACACACAGTATTGACTAACCTCAGGCCATAGAATTATTCACACACAGTATTGACTACCCTTAGGTCACAGGTTTATTCACGCATGGAACTGACCATTCACTGTCCAAAGGATTATTCACACACTGTATTGACCAACCTCAGGCCACCGGATTAGTGGCACACATTATTGAACATCCTCAGGCAACAGGATTATTCACACACAGTATTGACCATTTTCAAGTCACAAGATTGTTCACACACAGTATTGACTAACCTCAGGCCATAGAAATATTCACACACAGTATTGACTACCCTTAGGTCACAGGTTTATTCACACATGGAACTGACCATTCACTGTCCAAAGGATTATTCACACACTGTATTGACCAACCTCAGGCTACCAGATTAGTGGCACACATTATTGAACATCCTCAGGCAACAGGATTATTCACACACAGTATTGACCATCCTCAGGCCACAGGATTATTCACACACAGTATTGACCATCCTCAAACTACAGGATTATTCTCACATGGTATTGACCATCCTCAGGCCACAGGATTATTCACAAACTATTGACCAGCCTTACTTCCACAGGATTTTTGAACCCACTGCCTTGTCGGTTTACTGGTCACAGGATTATTCACACAAATTATTGACCATCCTCAGGCCAAGGGTTATTCACACACAGTATTGATCAGTTTACGGAGTAATGAACGCATTGTCATGACCATCCTCATGCCAAAGGATTATTCATACACATTATTGACACTTCACAGGCCAGAGTATTATTTACACACAGTATTGACGATTCATAGGCCACAGGATTATTCACACACAGTATTGACCACCCTCATGCCACAGGATTATTCACACACAGTATTGACGATTCACAGGCCACAGGATTAGTGACACACATTATTATCCATCCTCCGGTACCAGGATTATTCACACATGGTATTGACCATTATCAGGACACAGGATTATTCATATAAAGTATTGACTTTCCTCAAGCTACTGGATTTTTCACACACAGTATTGACGATCCTCAGGTCACAGGATTATTTTCACAAGGTACTGACCATCATCAGGCCACAGGATTAATCACATAATGTACTGACCATCCTCATTCAACAGAATTATTCACATAAATTATTGACCATCATCAGGCCACAGGATTATTTACACACAGCATTGACCATCCTCAGGCCACAAGATTACTCCAACACATTGTTGAGCATTCATAGTTCCCAGGATTATTTACACACCACATTGACCATCCTCAGGCCACCAGATTCCTCACACACCTTTTTGACCTTCCTCAAGCCAAAGGATTATTCCCACACAGAACTGACCATTCTCAGGCCACGGGATAATTCCCACACAGTTTTGGCCATCCTCAGGCCACAGGATTGTTCACAAATAATATTGACCATCCTCACACTGCAGGATTATTCACACACAGTATTCACCATTCACAGCCCACAGCATTGCTCACACACAGCATAGACCATTAACACACCACAAGATTATTCACACAGAGCATTGGACAATGCCAGTCAACGTGATTAATCGCACACAGTATTGACCATCCTGACGCAACACAATTATTCACACACAGTATTGACCATCCTCAGGCCAAGGGTTATTCACACACAGTATTGACTATTCTAAGGCAACAGGATTATTCACACACAGTATTGACCATCCTCAGGCCAAGGGTTATTCACACACAGTATTGACTATTCGAAGGCCAAAGGATTATTCACACACAGTATTGACCATCCTCAAGCCACAGGATTATTCACACACAGTATTGATGAATCTACGGCCACTGGATTTTTGAACCAACTGCCTTGGCAGTTTACAGGCCACAGGATTATTCACACACAATATTGAAGATTCATCGGCCACAGGAATATTCATACATGCAACTAACCATTCACTTTCCAAACGATTATTCACACACTGTATTGACCATTCTCAAGCCACAGGATTAATGAACACACTGTCCTGACCATCCACAGGCGACAGGATTGTTCACACATGGCATTGATAACCCTCAAGCCATGGTTTGTTCACACACAGTATTGATGATTCACAGGCCATTGGGGTATTCACACAGAGTATTGACCATTTTCAAGTCACAGGATTGTTCACACACAGTATTGGCCATCCTGACGCAACACAATTATTCACACACAGTATTGACTATCCTCAGGCCACAGGATCATTCGCACACAGTATTGACCATTCTCAAGCCTCAGGATTATTTATACATGTTATTGACAGTCATCAGGCCACAGGATTAATCACATAGTGTATTGACCATTCTCTGGCCACAGGATTATTCACACATGGTATTGACCATTCACTGTCCAAAGGATTATTCTAACAAAGTATTAACCATCCTCAAACAACAGGAGCAGTGCACACAGTATTGATCAACTCAGGCCACATGATTATTCACACACAGTATTGACCATCTTCAGACCACAGGATTATTCACACACAGCGTTGACCATTCACAGCCCATAGCATTATTCACACAGTATTGAACAACCTCAGGCAACAGGATTAATCATACATGGATCTGACCATTCACTATCCAAAGGATTATTCACACACTGTATTAACCATCCTTACGCAACAGAACGATCCACACAAAGTAATGACCATCCTTAGGCCAAAGGATTAATCACACATGATATTGTCTGTTCACTGTCCAAAGGATTATTCAGGATTAAAGAACACACTGTCTTGATCATTTGCAGGTCACAGAAATATTCCCACACAGTATTGACCATCCTCAAGCCACAGATTTATTCACATACAGTACTGACCATTCTCTGTCCACATGATTATTAAATCACAGTATTGACCATCCTCTGACCACGGGATTATTCCCACACAGCATTGACCATTCTCAGGCAAACAGGAATATTCCTATACATTATTGACCATTCTAAAACCACAGGATTATTCACACACACTGTGGACCGTCCTCAGGCAACAGGATTATTCACACACAGTATTGACAATCCTCAGGCCACTAGATTATTCACATAGTGTATTGAACATTCTCAGTTCACAGGATTATTCGCACACAGTATTGACCACCATACGGCCAGAGTATTAATGAACACACTGTCTTGGTCATTTACACGTCACAGGATTATTACCACGCAGTATTGACTATTCTCAGGCCACAGCAATATTCACACACAGGATTGACCATTCACAGGGCACAGGATTATTCACACACAGCATTGACCAGCACACGGCCACAGGATTAATGAACACACTGTCTTGACCATTTACAGGTCACAAGATTATTCCCACACAGTGTTGACCATCATCAAGCCACGGGATTGTTCACACACTGTATTGATCATCCTCAGACCACAGGATTATTTACACACAATATTGACAGTATCCAGGCCACAGGATTATTCACACACTGTATTCACAATCCTCAGGCCACAGGATTATTCGCAGACTGTATTGAACATCCTCAGGCCACTGGATTATCCACACACAGTACTGACCATCCTTAGGACACACTAGTATTCACACACAATATTCAATATTCCCAGCCCACAGCATTATTCACACACAGTATTGATTGGAACACGGCCACAGGATTAATGAACACACTGTCTTAACCAGTTACATGGTCACAGAATTACTTTCACACAATATTGACTATCTTCAAGCCACAGGATTGTTCATCACAGTATTGAACATTCTGAGACCACAGGAGCATTCACACACTGTATTGACCATTCTCAGGCCACAGGATTATTCACACATAGTATCGAGCAGCATACGGTCACAGGATTAATGAACACACTGTCTTGACCATTTACAGATCACCGAAATATTCGCACCCAGTATTGACCATCCTTAAACCACAGGATTTTTCACACTCAGTATTGACTGTCCTCAGACCACAGGATTATTCTCACACAGCATTGATCATCCTCAGACCACAGGATTATTCACACAGTATTGACTATCCTCAGGCCACAGGATTATTCACACACAGTATTGACCATCCTCAGACCACAGGATTATTCACACACAGTATTGACTATCCTCAGGCCACAGGATTATTCACATACAGTATTGACCATCCTCAGACCACAGGATTATTCACACACAGTATTGACTATCCTCAGGCCACAGGATTATTCACACACAGTATTGACCATCCTCAGGCCACGGGATTGTTCACATACAGTAGTGACTATCCTCAGGCCACAGGAGTAGTCACACACAGTATTGACCATCCTCAGGGCACATGATTATATTTACACGGTATTGACCATCATCAGGCTACAGGAATATTCACTCACAATATTGACAATTCTCAAATTACAGGATTGTTCACACACAGTATTGACGATTCACAGGCCAGAGCATTATGCATAAATGGTATTGACCATTACTGTCCAAAGGATTATTCACACACATTATTGACCATCCTCAGGACAAAGGTTATTCACACACAGTACTGACGATTCACAGGCCACAGGATTATTCCCATACATTATTGACGATTCTAAGGCCACAGGATTATTCACACACAGTATGGCTGTGCTCAGGCAACATAATCTTTCACACACAATGTATGGACCATTCTGAGGCCACAAGATTATTCACTCGCTGTATTGAACATCCTCGAGCAGCAGGATATTTAACACACACAGTATTGACTGTCCTTCGGCCCAACGGTTATTCCCACACAGTATTGAACATTCTCCGTCCACAGGATTATTCACACACAGTATTGACCACTATATGGCCACAGGATTAATGAGCACTCGGTCTTCAACTTTTGCAGGTCACAGGATTGTTCCAACATAGAATTGACAATCCTCAGGCTGCATGACTATTCACACACAGTATTGACCAGCCGAAGGCCACAGGATTAATGAACACACTGTTTTGATCATTTTCAGGTCACAGGATTATTCCCACACAGTATTGACCATCCTCAAGGAACAGGAATATTTACACAAAGTATCACCATCCTCAGGCCATGGATCATTCACACACAGTATTGACAATCCTGAAGCCACAGGATTTTTCCTACACGATATTGACCATCCACAGGCAGCAGGATTATTCTCACACTGTATTGACCATTCTCAGGCCACAGGATTATTCACACACGGTATTGAACGACCTCAGGCAACACGATTGTTCTCACACAGTATTGACCATCTGCAGGCCAAGGGTTATTCATGCACAGTATTGTCCATCCACAGGCCACAGGATTATTTGCAAACAATTATTGACCATGCACAGGTCACAGAATATTAACTCATAGTATTGACCATCCACAGCCCACAGGATTATTATCACACAGCATTGACCATCCACAGGCCACATCATTCACACACAGTATTGCCCACCCTTAGGCAAAGGGCTATTCACACACAGTATTGACAATTCACAGGCCACAGGATTATTCAAACACAGTATTGACAATCCTCAGGCCGCAGGATTATTCATACAGTGTACTGACCACTCACAGTCCAAAAGGATTATTTACACACAGTATTGACTATCCTTAGGCCAGGGTTATTCGCACACAGTATTTATGCTGCACGGGCCATAGGATTCTTCACAGACTTTATTGACGGCCCTCAGTCCACAGGATTATTCACACACAGTATTGAACATACACAGTGCACAGGATTATTCCCACACTGTATTCACAATTCTCAGGCTGCAGGTTAATTCACACACGGTATTGACAATTCTACATCTACAGTATTACTCACACACAGGATTGACCATTCTCAGCCCACAGGATTATTCCCACACAGTAATGACGAACATACGGCCACAGGATTAATAAACACATTGTACTGAATGTACAATGTACAAGGCAAACAGTACTGAATATGCACAGGCCACAGAATATTGATTCACAGTATTGACCATCCACATCACAAAGGATTATTATCACACAGCATTGACCATCCACATCACAAAGGATTATTATCACACAGCATTGGCCATCCACAGCCCACACTATTATTCACTCACAGTATTGACCTACCTTAGGCAAAGGGTTATACACACACAGTACTGATAATTCACAGCCCATAGCATTATTGACTGCCCTCAGGCAACATTATTACTCACACACAGTATTGATCATCCTCAGATCAACGGTTATTCATACACAGTATTGACCATCCTAAGGCCATTAGATCATTCACACACTGTATTGACCAACCTTAGGCCACAGGATAAATGAACACATTTTCTTTACCAATTAACAGGTCACAGGAATATTCCCGCACAGTACTGACAATCCACAGGGCACAGGATTATTCACACACAGTATTGAACATCCTCAAGTTCAGGATTACTCTGACACACTATTGACCATTCACAGTCCACAGGATTGTTCACACATAGTATTGTTCATACTCAGCCCCAGGATTAGTCAAACACAGTATTGATGATTCACAGGCCAGAGGATTATTCACACACAGTATTAACTAACCTCAGGCCACAGGTTTATTCACACACTGTATTGACTAAACACAATCCACAGGATCATTCACACACAATGATCAATATTCTCAGCCAACAGGAATATTCAGATACAGTATTGACCAGCATACGGCCACAGGATTAATGCACACACTGTTTTGTTCATTTACACGTCACAGGATTATTCCCACACAGTATTGACGATTCTCAGGCCACAGGAATATTCACACACAGTATTGACCATTCAAAGGGCACAGGTTTATTCACACACAGCATTAACTAGCACATGGCCACAGGATTAATGAATACTCTGTCTTCAACATTTGCAGGTCACAGGATTATTCCCACACAGTGTTGACCATCCTCAGGCCATGGATTATCCACACAACGTATTGACAATCCTCAAGCCACAGGATTATTCCCACACAGTATTGATCATCCTTCGGCAACAGGATTATTCTCACACTATATTGCCCATTTTCAGGCCACAGGGTTATTAATAAACGGTATTGAACAACCTCAGGCAACACGATTGTTCACACACTGCATTAACCATCCTCAGGCCAAGAGTTATTCACGCACAGTATTGACCATCCTCAGGACACAGTATTATTTGCAAACAATATTGACCATGCACAGGCCACAGACTTTTAACACATAGTATTGACCATCCACAGCCCACATGATTATTATCACACAGCATTGACCATCCACAGCCCACAGGATTATTATCATACAGCATTGAACATCCACAGGCCATATTATTATTCACACACAGTATTGCCCATCCTTATACCAAGGGTTATTCACACACAGTATTTACGATTCACAGGCCATAGGATTATTCACACAAAGTATTGACTACCCTCAGTCCACAGGATTATTTACAAACTGTATTGAGCATTCACAGTGCACAGGATTAGTCACACACTGTATTCACAATTCTCAGGCCACAAGTTAATTTACACACAGTATTGACCATCCTCAGGCCACAGGATTATTCACACACTGGATTGAACCACCTCAGGCAACACGATTGTTCACACGCAGTATTGACCATCTGCAAGCCAAGGGTTAATCACACACAGTATTTACGATTCACAGGCCATAGGATTATTCATACACTGCACTGACTGCCCTCAGGCCACAGGATTACTCACACACAGTATTGACCATTCACAGTCCACAGGATTAGTCACACACTGTATTCACAATTCTCAGGCCTCAAGTTAATTCACACACAGTATTGACCATTCTCAGGCCAAAGGATCATTTTCACACACAGTATTGACCATCCTCAGGCCACAAGATTATTCATACACGATATTAAACCACTTCAGGCAACACGATTGTTCACACACAGTATTGACCATCTGCAAACCAAGGGTTATTCACACACAATACTGATGATTCATAGGCCACAACATTATTCACACAGTGTATGGACCACTCACAGTCCACAGAATTATTCACACACAGTATTGACCATCCATAGACCAAGGGTTACTCACACAGTATTTCCGATTCATGGGCCATTGGATTATTCACACACTTTATTGACTGCCCTCAGTACACAGGATTATTCACACACAGTATTGAGCATTCACAGTCCACAGGAGTATTCCCACACTGTATTCACAATTCTCAGGCCACAGGATTATTCCCACACAGTATTGACAATCCTCAGGCCACAGGATTATTCACACACAGTATTGACAATTGTCAGGCCACAGGATTATTCACATACAGTATTGACAGTACAGAGGCCACAGGAGTATTCACACACAATATACAACATTCTCAGCCCACAGGATTATTCCCACAAAGTATTGACGAACATACGGCCACAGGATTAATAAACACATTGCCTTGACCATTCAGTACAAACAGTAATGAACATGCACAGGCGACAGTTCATTAACACCTAGCATTGTCCATCCACAGGCCACCGTTTTATTAACAAACATTATTGAACATGCACAGGCCACAGATTATTGATTCACAGTATTGACCATCCACATCACAAAGGATTATTATCACACAGCATTGACCATCCACAGGCCACAGGATTATTATCACACAGTATTGGCCATCCACAGCCCACATTAATATTCACTCACAGTATTGCCCATCCTTAGAGAAAGGGTTATACACACAGTACTGACGTTTCACAGCCCATAGCATTATTCACACACAGTACTGACTGCCCTCAGGCCACATTATTATTCACACATAGTATTGAACATCCTCCATCCACAGGATTACTCACACACAGTATTGATCATCCTCAGATTAAGAGTTATTCACACACAGTATTGACCATTCACAGGCCAGAGGATTATTAACACAGTATTGACCACCCTAAGGCCATAAGAACATTCACACACTGTATTGACCAACCTCAGACCACAGGAATATACACACACAATATTCAATATTCTCAGCCAACAGGATTATTCTCACAAGGTATTGACCAGCCTACGGCCACAGGATTAATGAACACACTGCCTTGACCATTTACAGGTCACAGGATTATTCCCACACAGTATTGACCATCCTCAGGCCATGGATTATTCACACACAGTATTGACAATCCTCAAACCACAGGATTATTCCTACATAGTATTGAACATCCTCAGGCCACATAAGTACTCACACACAATATTCAACATTCTCAGCCGACAGGATTATTCCCACACAGTATTGACTCGCATACAGACACAGGATTAATGAACAAAATGTCTTGACCATTTGCAGTTCACAGGATTATTCACACCCCAGCATTGACCATCCTCAGGCCACAGAATTATTCATACACAGTATTGACCATTCTCAAACCACAGGATTATTCTCACACAGGTAAAAACAATGACTGCAGATGCTCGAAAGCAAATACTGGATTAGTGGTGCTGGAAGAGCACAGCAGTTCAGGCAGCATCCAACGAGCAGCGAAATCGACGTTTCGGGCAAAAGCCCTTCATCAGGAATATTCCTGATGAAGGGCTTTTGCCCGAAACGTCGATTTCGCTGCTCGTTGGACGCTGCCTGAACTGCTGTGCTCTTCCAGCACCACTAATCCAGTATTATTCTCACACAGTATAGTCCATCCACAGGCCACAGTATTATTTACAATCAGTATTGACCATGCACAGTCCAGAGATTATTAACACATAGTATTGACCATCCACAGCCCACAGGTTTATGATCACACCGCATTGAACAGCCACAGGCCATATTATTATTCACACACAGTATTGTCCATCCTTTGGCAAAGGACTATTCAGACACAGTCGTGACAATTCACAGGTCACAGGATTATTCACACAGTGTATTTACCATCCTCAGGCCGCAGGATTATTCATACAGTGTATTTGCCATTCACAGTTCAAAGGATTATTCACACACAGTATTGACCATTCTTTGGCCAAGGGTTATTCACACACAGTATTGACCATGTTCAGGCCCCTGGAGTATTCACACGACGTATTGAGCATTCACAGTGCACAGAATTATTCACACACTCTACTGACTATCCTCAATCCACGGGATTACTCACACACAGTATTGACCAGCATACGGCCACAGGATTATTTACACACAGTATTGCCCAACTTTAGACAAAGGATTATTCACACACAGTATTGACGACTCATGGGCCACAGGATTATTGACACACTGTATTGACCATTCACATTCCAAAGGATTATTTACACACAATATTGACCATCCTCATTTCACAGGATTACTCATACACAGTATTGAGCATCTGAAAACCACAGTATTATTCACACACTGCATTGAACTTACACAGGCCACAGGAAGGTTCACACAGAGTGTTGACCAACTACAGGCAACAGGATTAATTACACAGGCTTTTCACCATCCACAGGCCAAAGGATTATACCCACACTGTATTGATCATTCTCAGGCTACAGGATTATTCAAACACAGTATTGATCATTCTAAGTCCACATGATGAATCACACACAGTATAGACCATCCTCAGGCCACAGGATTAATCACACACAACATTGATCATTGTCAGTACTCAGACTTATGCACACACTGAACTGACCAACGTCAGGCCACAGGATTATTCCCACACAGTATTGGCCATGTTCAAGCCTCAGGATTATTCACACACAGTATTGAGCATTCACAGTGCACAGGAGTATTCACACACTATATAGACCATCCTCAGTCCACAGGATTACTCACACGCAGTATGGATCATCCTAAAACCATAGGATTCTTCACACACGGTATTGACCATTTACAGTCCACAGCATTATTCATACACAGCATTGACCATTCACAGGCTAGAGGATTATTCACACACAGTATTCTACATCCTGAGGCCTCAGTATTATTCAAACACAGTACTGACCATCCTCAGTCGACAGGATTACTCACGCACAGTACTGATGATTCAGAGGCCAGAGCATTATGCATACATGGTATTGACCATTCACTGTCCAAAGGATTATTCACACACAATATTGACCGTCCTCTGTCCACAGGATTTTTCACACAAAGATTATGACCACACTCAGGCCACAGAATTATTCACACATAGTATTGACCAACCTCAGGTCACAGGATTACTCCCACACAGTATTGACGATCCTCAGGCCAGAGGAGTGTTCACACACAGTATTGATAATCCTTAGGCCACAGGATCATTCGCACACTGTATTGCCCAACCACAGGCCACAGAATTATTCACACACAATATTCAACATTCTCAGCCAACAGGATTATTCACACACAGGATTGACTAGCTTATGGCCACAGGATTAATGAACACACTGTCTTGACCATTTACAGGTCAAAGGATTATTCCCACGCAGTATTGACCATTCTCAGGCCATAGGATTATTCACAGATAGTATTGAACATCCTCGGAGCACAGGATTATTCCCACACAGTATTTTCCATACTCAGGCCACTGGATTATTCCCACCCTGTTTTGACCATTCTCTTGCAACAGGACTTTTCACACACAGTATTGAACATCCTCAGGCCACAGGATTATTCACACACATTATTGACCTTTCTCAGCCCAGAGGATTATGCACATACTGTATTAAACATCCTCAAATCACAGGATTATTCTGACACTCTATTGACCATGCTCAAGCCACAGGATCATTCACACATAGTATTGACCATACTCAGGCCAAGGTATAGTCACGCACATTACTGACCATTTACATGCCAGAGTATTATTCACACACAGTATTGACCAACCTCAGGCCACGGGAGTAGTCACACACAATATTCAATATTCTCAGACCAGGATTATTCACAAAGTATAGACCAGCTGACAGCCACAGGATTAATGCACACACTGTCTTGATCATTGACAGGTCACAGGATTATTACCACGCAGTTTTATCCATCCTCAGTCCACAGGGGTATTTACAAAGTATTGAACATCATCAGGCCACAGGATTGTTCCCACACAGTATTGTCCAACCTTAGGCCACAGGATTATTCTCAGGCAACAATATTTTTCACACACTGTATTCACCATCCTCAGGCCAGAGGATTATTCACACACAGTATTGAATATCTTCAGGCCACTGGATTATTCCCACACAGTATTGACCAGCATCAGGCCAGAGGATTATTCAACACAGTATTGATCATCCTCTGGCCACTGAACAATATACACAGTGTTGGCAGTACACAGGTCACAGGATTACTCACATACAGTATTCACAATCCTCAATCCACTGGATTATTCTCACACAGTATTGACTATTCTTCGGCCAAAGGGTTATTCCAACACAGTATTGGCCATTCTCAATCCACATGATTATTCGCACACAGTATTGACTACCCTCAGGCCACTGGATTATTAACACACAATATTGACCATCCACGGCTCACAGGATGATTATCACACAGCATTGACAATCCACAGTCCACATTATTATTCACACACAGTATTGCCCATCCTTATGCAAAGACTTATTCACACAGTATTTACGATTGACAGGCCACAGGATTAGTGACACACAGTATTGACTGGCCTCAGTCCACAGGATTATTCACACATGGTATGGAGCATACACACGGTACTGAACATTCACAGCGTACAGGATTATTAACACAATGCATTGACCATGCACAGTCCAAAAGGATTATTCCCAAATAGTATTGACCATCCTCCATCCACAGCTTTGCTCATACACAGTATATACCATCCTAAAACCATAGGATTATTCACACAGAGTATTGACCATTCACAGTCCACAGCACTATGCACACACACCATTGACCATTCATGGGGTACAGGATTATACACACCCAGTATTGAACAACCTCAGGCAACAGGATTAATTACATACAGTTATGACCATCCTCAGGCCACAGGATTGTTCACACATAGTTTTGATCATCCTCAGGCCAAGGGGCTTCCACACACAGTATTTACGATTAACAGGCCACAGGATTAATGAACACAGTGTCTTGACAATTTACAGGCCACAGGATTATTCATACACAGTATTGACTATCCTCAGGCCAAGAGTTTTTTTTACACACTGTATTGACCATTCACACTGCAGAGGATTATTCACACACAGAATTGACCATCCTCATACCACAGGATCATTCATTCACTGTACTGACCAACCTCAGGCTACAGGATTATTCCCACACAGTATTGACCAGCCTATGGCTACAGTATTAATGAACACGCTGTATTGACCATTTACAGGCCACAGGATTTTACACACACAGTATTGACCATCCTCAATCCACAGGATTATACACACACAGTATTGACTGCCCTCAGGCCACAGGATTTTTCACACTCTGTGTTGAGTATTCACAGTGCACAGGATTATTCACACATAGTACTGAATAATCTCAGGCAACAGGATTAACTACACAAAGTTTGGACCATCCACATGCCAAGGGTTATTCACACAGATTACTGGCCACACAAAGTGAGAGCGTTAGAGGTGCTCGGAGGAGCAGGCAGAGATATGGAGTGTTGTTGCGACTGGAAAAGGGTCTGAAAAGGATTTTACAGTGACAGGGTGGACTGTAGTTATTGTGAAAAACTACAGAAATAGCGATTATTGTACTGAGTGCAGGATGAGATTATTGAGATTCGGCAAGTTATCAAGACTAGAGCAATTTACAAATATGAAGAATCATCAGTATTGGAGTAGGGATCAAATTAATAGTGGGATTGTGGGCAGGGTTAAGGTTACAGAAATAAGAACTTTTCTGGGATTTACAATCATTCATGGCCCTGGCACAGATAAGTTGGACCGAAAGGTATGTTTCCTGAATGAATGACTCCATCCCATTACAAAAGTCAGCGTGATATGGGGAAGTGTGGAATAGAAAGATCCCAGGATTCAAAACCATCTCCTTGGGGGAGGCCTGCTTTTCCCGCTTGTGTACTGATCCTCACTAAGACAGCACAGGCCTGGATTGATAACTGTCAACTTCCTATGTGACATAGGAAGACTCAATACAGCAGAGAAGAAAGTAAACAAGAGAGTGGAGATTGAGCCTGGGACCATCACACTCTGTGTTCACCCTTCAACTCTGTACCTATGTCATGTCCTCCATACCAAAGATCGATCGCTGAAATGCTCTCTGCTCTGTTCACTGTGAGTGGTCCTATCTCGCTGCAGGATTTCTTGAAGGCTCCAGGTCTCCCTTCCCTCTGAATGAAATGTATCCCAATCTGCTTTGGGATGTAAGGGAGGAGATTGCTGGGGCCCTGGTGGATATATTTAATACATTGCTGACCACGGATTAAATGCCGAATGACTGGAGGATAGCAAATCTGGTTCCTTTGTTCAAGAAGGGCAGCAGGGATAGGCCAGGAAATGACAGAACAGATCGGTCACCCCATTAGAGGAACGATGTGTAAGATTTGGAAAGGATTCAGTGGAGATTTACTAGAATGTTACCTGGTATGGAGGGAACGTGATATGAGGAACTTGAAGCTGTTTTTGTTTGAGAGAAGACGTTTCAGATGAATTAATTCAGATATTAAGATAATGAGAAAGTGAAATGGATTGGACAGTGAGAGCCTTTTCCCTCAGATGGCAATACCGAGCATGAGGGGGGATAGCTTTAAATTGAGGGGTGAAAGATATATGACAGATGTCAGAGATAGTTTCTTTACTCAGAGTAGGAGGGGTATGGAACAAACTGCCTGCAACAGGAGTAGATCTGCTAACCTTATGGGCATTTAAACGGTCATTGGATAGTCACATGGACAAGAATGGAATAGTGTTGGCTACTTGGGCTTCACATTGGTTTCACAGGTTGGCGCAACATCGAGAGCTGAAGGGCCTGTACTGTGCCACCATGTTCTATGTTCTAGAGGGAATAAATATAAGGTGAGAGGGGAAAGACTTAAAAGGGATTGGAGGAGAACATTTTTCACACGGTGGATGGTGCAGGTGGTAGAGAAAAGTACAATAACAACATGGAAAAAAGATTTGGGCAGAAACATGGAGAGGAGAAGGTTTGAAGGGATTTGGGTCAAATGCAGGGAAACGCGACTCGGTCAGGGACTCTGGTCAACATGGACGAGTTGGATCGAAGGAACTATTTTCGTGCTGCATGACTCAGTCTCCTCCTCCAGTAACTGGAGACAACCGAGACAAGGCATGTTGTAGACACTGAAGCAAGTTACAGCGATAGGGATAGTAATCTGGAATGCAGTACGTTTCAAATACGTGGAGTGACTATTGGGATAGGAGGAGGTTACAGGGATACGAACTGTTATTGGAGTTAAAAATTATTGAAGACACCAGTCCACAAGACATGCCAAAGGTGCAGTGTTGGAGTGTAGCAAGTTTTAGTACAACAGAACTTAAAGTAGGGGTGGGTATTGTGCGTGGGGTGGGCCTGTAATGTATTACCCCTCCAGATCTGTATCGATGTCATGTCTTGTTAACAGAGGTTTGCAGCCTTCTCATTCCTCTCTTCTCAGTTATCGAAACTGGATGAAGTTATCAATACTGAGGGTTGCAGAGTTAACAAGGACTCTTCAGACTGGCCAAGGTTACAGGTAGAGAGAGCTGTTGGGATTGGAAGTGGTGACAGTCCTCAACAGGATGGTACACATTCACGGGCGATTTTAGTGACTGCAGGAGGTTACAGAGTTAAGAAGGCTAGTAATGATGGGAGGAGGTGACAGAGATAGATAAGATTTCAGAGATTGGCCAAGGTTGCAGTCTGGGGAACGGTCATGTGGCTTCATAATTTACACAAAGGGAGGATGGGGAGGAATGGCTGTGGTAGCTGGAGGGGTTTATACAGATAAGAAGATTTATAGGGATGGTAGAAGGTTCATGGGAGTGAGGTGCTGTAGGATAGGATGGAGGAGTGCTGTGGGGACTGGAGAAGTTTGCAGTGATCTCATATGATGGAAAGGCTTGAGAAAGGTACAAGCCTTTGGTAACGGCTGGCGGATATTAAAGAGACAGGGTGGGCTATAGGTACTGAACATTTTGACAGAGAGAAGGATAAGGTAGTGTTTGGGGATAATGATCATAATTCTGTACGTTTTGAAGTCATGATGGAAAGAGCTAAGGATCATGCAGAAGTTGTGTGTCCAAATTTGGGGAATGCTACTTATCATTTCATTATCACTATCACTATCATTATTACTAGCATTAGACAGGATTTGAAAAATATAGACTCAGAGGAGTCGAGCCTACAATTGGAAAGCGGGAGTATTTTCAAGTGATACAGTGAGAATTCAGGGCCAGCGTGTACCATGAACAGTGAATGACAAAGACACCAAGTTCAGCAAATACTGATCAAGTGATATTGTGAGTTTGGTAAAGAAAATACAGTGCAATCAAACCAGGTGAAGCCCTTCAACAACTATAGAGAGTGCAAGGGGGTCCTTAAAAGTGAGGGGCACTCAATGGCCATGAAACCTATTTGGCAGACACTAGTTTGGAAAAGCTACAAGATATTTTATGACGAGAGTCAGAGTAAGAAGATTCCCAGCTAAAGAGTGCGGCCTGTTGGAACCCAAAGGGACGATCTGCTCATGGAGCCAGAGGAAGTAGCTGAGGTCTTCAATGTATGATTCCCATCTGTATTCACACAGGAGAAAGACACTGTAGCTGGGGATTTCAGTCGGGATGGTGAGACTCGAGAACATGTTAAGATCAATAAGGAGGTATTAAATGCTTTCACAGGCATAAAGGGGGAGACATCCCCAGAGCCCACTGAAATGTATTGCAGGCTGCAGTGGGAGGTAAGGGAGGAGATTGCTGGGGTCCTTTTGGATCTCTTTAATACTTTGCTGGCCACAGGGATATTGGGTAAAAATTGGGAACAATTCTGAGGGACAAGATGTATCAACATTGAAAAGGAAGGAATAGATTCAGGACAGATTTTGTAAAGGAAAATCCTGTCTGATGAATTCAATTGAGTTTTTTTGAAAAGTTATCTAAAAATATTTATGAGAGCAGTGCAGATGATGTGGTTATCCTGGCGTTCGGTCAGGCCTTTGACAAGGTCTCAGTCAATATGTAAATGGCCCAACTGGAGAAAGGAGCGAAACCTAACCTCCCCTTGGGAAACAAGGTAGGGAATAGGACTAAGGTGTTAGTGAGGGAACACTTGGGCAAAGTGACCGCAATTCTATTAGTTTGAAAATAGTTTTGCTGAAAGACAGGCCTGATCCAAACGTTAAAGTTATAAAATGTGGCAAGACAAATCTTGATAGTATTAGACATGAACTTTTTTTTAAAGTTGATTAGAGAGTCTATTTGCAGGTAAAGGGAATTCTGACAATTGGAAATATTTTAAATGTGAGATAAAAGGACCGTTCAGCACCAGCATGTTCCTGTTTGTGTGCAGCTCAATGCTGACAGCTTTCGGAAACACTGGCTGGTGATTGAGACTCTGCTCAAGGAAAAGGGGGCACATGTCAGGTATAGCCAGCTGGATCAAGGGAATCCATGAGGAGCATAGGGGCTGTAGGAATACTCTTTGGATGGAAATCAGGAATGCAGAAAGGGGACATGAAATAACTTTGGTAGATAAAGTTAAGGAGAATCCAAAGTGTATTAAGAGCCAAAGAAGAGCTAGGGACAAAACCGGTATTCTTAATGATCAACAAATCCAACGACGTGTGAAACTACAAGATCCTAAACAAATATTTCACTTTGGAACTTACTGTGAATAAGGTCTGGGGCGCTCAGTGTTTGGCCGAACCACTATTGGAATATTGTGTGCAATTCTGGTCTCAATGCCATCGGAAGGATGTTGTGGAACTTGAAAAGGTTCAGAAGAAATGAATAAAGATGTTGCCAGGGTTGGAGGGTTTGCACTACAGAGAAAAGCTGAAGAGACTGGGATTATTTATACTTTAACATGGGATGCTGAGGAGTTATCTTATAAAGGTTTCTTAAAATCATGATAAGCATGGAAAAGGGTCAATAGATAAAGACTTTTCTCCGGTCGTTGGGGGGGGGGGGGGTGAGTCCAAACCTACAAGGCATAGCTTTAAGGTGAGAGGAAAAGATTTAGAAGGGACCAAAGGGACAGCTGTTTCCTGCAGAGGTTGGTATATATATATGATATAAACTGCCAGAAGAAATGGTGGAGGCTGACAGAAATATATTTAGCAGGCATCTGGATGTGTATTTAAATAGCAGGATTTTAGAGGGTTATTGGCAAAGTTCTGGCAAATGGGATAAAAAAACGTCTCGGAGGAGTTGGACCAAAGGGTCAGTTTCCATGCTGTACATCTCGATGACTCCATGTGTTGAAATGAGTCCACATTATAGAAGAGGCGGTGTTGGAAGTTTTAAAACATAGAGGTAGATAAATCCTCAGGATCTGATCAAGTGTATCTCAGAACATTGTGGGAAGCTGGGGAAGAAATTGTAGGGGCCTGAGCAGTGATATTTGTGGCATTCTGGGCAGTGATGGAGGTTTTCTGAGATTATAAAGGGTTCTTGATGAAATGCGTGAATGGCTGAAAAACTGCAGACGGAGTTCAATTCGGGTAAATGCGAGGTAATGCATTTAGGTTACAACAAACAAGGGTCGAGCTTTCACAATTAATGGTAGGGTCTTCAGTATTGTTGTACGCCTTGGGGTTCAGGTACGTAGTTCTTTGAAGGTTGCCACAAGGAGAGACAGGATGGTTATAAATGGTACTTGCCTTCATTGCTCAGTCATTCGAGTTTAGGAGTTTGGGAAGTCGTGTGTAGATTGTCCAGGACATTGGTAAGGCCTGTTCTGGAATACTCTGCCCAGTTATAGGAAGGATATTAAGCTGGAGAGGGTTCAGATCACATTTACCAGGATGGTGATGGGTATAGAAGGTTTCAGTTATAAAGGAAGGTTGTATAGTCTGGGACATTTTTGACTTGAGCCTGGAGATTGAGAGGTGAGCGTATAGAAGTCTATAAAATAATGAGGGGTATAGATAGAGTTAACGTGACTTGTCTTTTCCCAACAGCAGGTAATTTTAGAACTAGGGGCTACATTTCTTAAGGTTAGAAGGGAGAGATTTAAAATCAGAAAACATAAGGAGCAAACTGTTAGAGTGTGTTTTGTGTGTGGAATGAAATTCCCAAGGAAAGGGTGACTGTGTGTACAATTACAATGCTTTAAATATTAATACAGGAATAGGAAAAGTTTGAAGGGATGTGATCCAGGAAGAGGCAGGAGGGACGAGGTTAGTTTAAGATTATGGTCGGTATCAACCGAACAGTCAGTTTCTGTGCTGTATGACTGTCTGACTATGAAAATAATTTTGTGCCCTATTTAAGAAAGACTGCAAGGGGAAGCCAAGGAACTGCAGACTGAGGAGACAGAAATCAAGGATGGGTAAGGTGTTGGAGATCATTCTGAGAGTACGAGTTACATGCATTTGGAAAGACAGGACTGATTGCAGACAGTTAGAGTGGCTTTCTGCGCAGGAAAACATGTCTCACAAACTTGCCTGAGTTTGTTGAAGATGTGACCAAGAAAATAGATGGAAGCAGAGCAATAGACATTGTTTCTGGGTTCAGCAAGGCCTTTGACAGGGTTGAGCAGGCTTCATGGGTTAGTATAATTCGGTCACATGCGTTCAGGGAGAGCGACCCAACTGGAGACACAATGGGTTTGATAGGAGGAGGTAGAGGGTTGATATTCAGACTGGAGGCCTTAGACCAGCAGTGTGCTGGAGGCCTTAGACCAGCAGTGACCAGCAGGATTGGTGCTGGGGCCACTGTTGTGCATCATTTATATAGAGGATCTGGGTATAAATATAGGAGTCACTGTTTGTATGTTTGCGGATACCAAAATTAGTGGACGACCGGGCAGGGAATATAGTTATTGAAGGGGATGTTAATCAACTGGGCCAGTGGGACAAGGAATGAAAGATGGAATTTAATTCATGTGTTGGATTTAGTTAAGACAAACCAGGGAGGACTAACACAGGTAATGGTCAGGCCCTGGACAGTGTTGTCGAACAGAGAGAGACCAAGGGGTGCAGTTACACTGTTTTGGAATGGAATTACAGGGGGACAGGGTGGGGAAAGCAGCATTTGCCACACTTGTGTTCATCGGTCAGAGCACTGAGTACATGAGTTGGAGATATTTGTAACATTGTCGTCAATATTTTTCCTGGGCAAAGGAGGCCACGGGGTGGCCTTATAAAGGTTTATGAAAGCATGTAGAGCCTCAGTAAGGTGAAAAGCCAAGGGTAGGTGAGTCCAAAGCTAGAGGCATAAACGTGAGGTGAGAGATCAAGGATTTAAAGACGGAGCTGAGGGGCAACATTTTCCACAGAGGATGGTGCATAGATGGAATGGACTGCCAGAGGAAATGGTAAAAACAAGTACAATTACAACATGGAAAAGATACTTGGGCAGGTACATGGAGAGGAGAAGATTGGAAGGGATATGGGCCAAACACAGGCAAATGCAACTCATTCCGTTTAGGAAACCTCGGCCGAAGAGTCATGCCACACAGAAACAGACCCGATGTCTCCAGTTATTGGAGGAGGAGACTATCGAGACAAGGCATGTTGTAGAGACTGAAGCAAGTTACAGTGATACGGATGGTCATCTGGACTGGAGGTTTCAAATATATGAAATAATTGGTGAGAGGGAGGAGAAGACAGAGATAGGAACTGTTATAGGAGTTAGAATGATTGAAGACACTGGTCCACAAGATGACCCATAGATACAATGTTGGAGAGGGAATAGGGAACAGAAAGATCCCAGGCAGCATTACCACTTTCTCATGTGAGGCCTGCATTCCCTTGTGTTGTCCTAGTGCTCACCAAGACAGCATACGTCTGGATTGAAAACTGGGAACTCCCGATGCTGTCTCAGTGCAACAAAACTTAAAGTCGGCGTGGTGATTGAGCCTGGGTTGTGCCTGTACTGTGCTCCCCCTCCAGCACTATGTCTATGTCATGTCTTGTTAGCTGATGTTTGGAGCCCTCTCATTGCTCTCTGCTCTGTGCATTTGAGTGATCTTACCTGGCAGCAGGATTTATTAAAGGCTCCCAACCTCCCTGACCTTCATCTCTCTGACTGACCGATCATCTTCCCAACCAGCAGTTGGCAAGCATATTGAGTCAGGAACTCCCTGGGTACCTATAGTAGACACATAAATAAGCAGAATGGGAAATTAGACTGATGCTGTGAGGGTTACACATGTAGAATGGCAGTGAGCCCACAGAGATCTGGAAAATTCCAGTCACCATTCCTCGCCTGTGCTGCCTCATCTCTCTGGAGCGGAGAATTCTGTTGGCTCAGGATCTGGAGTAGCTACAAGAGTGAGAGACACTGACAGAGGCAGCAATTAGACGCATACAGTGAGGGATCACACATGGAGAAATACTGGCTGATATCATCAAAGTTCAGGATCAAATAATTGTGTGGGAAGAAAGGGTTTTGATTCATGTTGCACTGTGATATACAACCTGTAAGCAGGCGAAGTGATACCGAGTGGCATTATTGTGTGACAATTTATGCAGAAACTCAGCAAGTGTTCTCTGGACATAGGTTCATATCCCACCATTGCAAATGATTGAATGTGAAGTAAATGCTTCAAAAACGATGTAATTAAAAACCTGTAAGTGAGTACTAAACAATTGCTGATGTTAAGAAAAATCCATCGGGTGCATTCCTGTCTTTAGTGAAGTAATCTAAGGTCGGACTGGGATATCACAGGTATTACAGAAACAACAGCTGAGGGAGGGACAGGACAGGCAGCTCAATGTTCCAGGGGACAGATGCTGCAGGAAGGACAGAAGGGGAGCTGAGAGAGGAGGAGAGCTGCTGGTTCTGATTGGGTGAAACATCCCAGCAGGACTGAGAGAGGATATTCCTGCAGGATCGCCCAGGGAAGCTGTGTTCGTGGAATTAATCAATAACAATGGGTCTTCCCTTTCCTCTGATTGTTCTACAGACCTCGATAACCCCGCCCTCCTGCACCTTGACCTTCTCAAGATGGCGGCCCTAAGGCCCGTTCTCCCTCTTCCCTCAAACAAATGGCGGCCGTGACCCTTGCTCCCCTTCCCTGATCAGAGACCGCCACCTCCTTACCTGGGCTTGGAGGGTCTTTTCCGAGTTTTTTTTTAACCTTTACCCGGGACTTGTGAATTCTCTCCGCTCCTTTCTCCCGTCAAAGCTCCCACGTGCCGCTCTCTGAAGCCGATCGCAGCCGCTGCCGGAGAAAACAGCTCCATGTCTCTCTCTGTGTCCTGACCAATGTGACACTGCGCATGCTCTGCATAGAAACCAAATTGCGCGTGCGTCTGAGGTTATCATTGAGTTCATAGAGAATATTCATAACTGCAAAGCCTGATGGGTAGAATATTGTTCATTAACAATTGCTTTGTCGAGTTATAATCATAGAGATGTCTAACATGTAAATTGTCTGGTCCAAATGAACCATAACGGCCAGGTATGTAAATCACCAACTGTTCTGCGGGTTTGAAAAGAAGTTTCTTACTCGAGTCGTGTAAATCGATTGGAAATATGTACATTATCAGATTTACATTTCAACTACAGTATTTTTTATAATCTCACATTGATTTATGAGAGACGTTTAATTCTCCACTATGTCGTGAGAATGATCAATCCTGCAAAATAGTTTGCTCTCTGACCAATCTTGAAGTGATCACTCTCCGAGAATGCTTTGGCCCCTCTCCTCATTCACCTGGTTAAAGGACCGGCCGCTACTCGGTCCTCCTGTTCCGCCCCTTCCTCCCAATTGCAGAGTTGATTCAGGCGTGACTTAGCAGGCAAGGGACAAAGGAAGTTCGAGTCGATGTTTTGTGTCGCGGTGAAAATATCCCGAATCTTGGACGAGAGGCTTGGGTTCAATTCACTGCTTGTGCAGATGTGTGTAATAATAACTTTAGCAGGTTCATTAGGAAAACTAAGGGAAGTCAGGAACAGTGAAAACAAGAGAAAATGCATTCAATGTGATGGGGCTTTCAATGCTCAGATGATTTGACTCTTTACCAAGCGTTTCAGAGTCCCAGTACAGACTATTGCACTGCTCTTCGTGCGCAGCCAGATACCACGATTGTAGGGCAAAGTGGTGGGATATAGAGGTGCTTTTCTGGAAGGCGCTTGGTTTTCGTGGTGAAAACAGTTGAGAAGGAGTCGGGTTTTGTATGGAGCTACCTGTCCCCCTCCTGTTGCAGCCTCTTATTATTGCCCTGACTCTACCTCGTACATGGAGAAAGTGAGGACTGCAGATGCTGGAGATCAGAGCTGAAAAATGTGTTGCTGGAAAAGCTTAGCAGGTCAGGCAGCATTCTGTACCTCGTACATGTTTGGTAGAGATCAGTGACATTTCGTAAGCCCACAATACAAGATCCATCACTCTGTTTAAGTCAGTAAAAATCACTTGTAGCACAATAGTCAGAGAACAATACAGCGCAGAACAGGCTCTTCAGTCCTTGATGTTGCGCCAACCTATGAACTATTCTCAGCTCATCCCCCTACACTATCCTGAAATCACCCATGTGCTTATCTAAAGGATTGTTTAAATCTCGCTATAGTGGCTGAGTTAACGACATTAGTAGGTAGTGGATTCTATGACCGAACCACTCTGAGGAAAGAACCTGCCTCTGACATCTGTCTTAAATCTATCGCCCCTCAATTTGTAGATATGCCCCCTTATACACACTAATGTCTTTATCCTAGGAAAAAGACTTTCACTGTCTACCCTATTGTCGGACTCTGGCTCAATCTACTAACTTACTTTCTTCTATGTGTGAGCCAAGTCCTGCGTGTTCTTTAAAATGAAGCAATAGGAGAAGGTATTCGGTGTCACACTTTTTGAGTTTATTTTACAGTAAGTGGATAAAGCATACAGAGCTCTGGGTCTCGACCTTTCCGTCCCTGACAAACTATACTGTGTGTCAGTTCAGAAAAATACCACACCCTTGTCCCTGACCCAGTCTTTTTATATAGTAAAAAATATCATGCAGTAACTGAGGTGGGATTATCTTCTGATTGGTTGTTAGTCTGACTCCATTCTCCGCCTCCTTCCATTCCCGGATGTTCGACCCCACGTGACCTTGTTTTGCGTGCGAAACGGAGTACCATGTGAACCCATTTTGCCCGCGATACGGAGGACCACGTGACCTCCCTGCACGCCTCCGGCGAGTGAAACAGTGCATCACGTGACCTTGTTTTGGAACGGTGCGATGCACCACGTGACCTTATCCTGCACGCGCATGTAACGGAGCGTCCTCAAAGGCCTCCGAATGCCGAGTATACTTACAGTGGCAGCAGCCATATACTTATAAGTAAGCCATATATTTACACTATCTAATCCTCTGATCATCTTTTTTGTCTCTATCAAATCCTCTCTTCGCCATCTTCTTGCCAATGAGAACACGTTCAATTCTCTCAACCTTTCCTCCAGACCACACGACATCCTGGTAAATATCCTCTGTGCCTTTTCCAATGCTTCCACATCCTTCCAGAAATATGGGCTCCAGAACTGCACACAATATTCCAAATATGGCCACACCAGTGTTTTGGATAGTTTCAGCATGATATTGCGGCTCCAGAACTCAATCCATCTATGAATGAAATCTAACACACTGTATGCCGCCTTAACAGTACTGTACACCTGGGTGGCAACTTTCAGGCATCTATGTATATGGCCTCCAACATCCTTATGCACATCTACACTACCAAGAATCTTTCCATTGACCCAGTACTCTGCCATCCTGTTATTCTTCACAAAGTGCATCACATCACATTTAGCTGCATTGAACTGCATTTGCCACATTCAGCCCAATTCTACAGTTTATCCAAGTCCCCCTGCACCTGTAACATTCTTCCACACTGTCCACTACTCCACTGACTTTGCTGCCATCTGCAAATTTACTAATCCATCCACCTATGCCTGCGTCTAACATCTTTATAAAAATGACAAACAGCAGTGATCTCAAAACAGATCCTTGTGGCACACCACTAATAACCGCACTGGAGACTGATTATTTTCCATCATCCACCACTCGCTGCCTTCTTTCAGAAAACCAGTTTCTAATCCAAACTGCTAAATCACACTCAATTCCATGTCGCTGCATTTTCTCTAACAGCCTACCATGTGGAACCTTATCAAAGGCATTACTGAAGTCCACGTATACCGCGTCAACTGCCCTATCCTCATCTATATGCTTGGTCACCATCTCAGAAAACTCAATGAGATTTGTGAGACACGACCTGCCCTTGACGAAACCATATTGACGATCTGAAATCATATTGTTGTTTGCCAGATGATTACAAATAGTGTCTCTTATAATCCTTTCCAAAACCTTTCCTACAACAGAAGTAAGGGTCACTGGTATATAATTTCCTGGGTCATCTCTACTGCCCTTCTTGATCAAGGGCATAACATTTGCAATCATCCAGTCCTCTGGTACTGAACTTGGAGGCAATGACAGCTCAATATCAAAGCCGAAGTATTTGCTATCTTCTCCCTAGCTTCCCAGACAATCTACAGATAAATCCCATCTAGCCCAGGGGACTTGTCTACTTTCAATCCTTCTAGAATTGATAACACCTGTTCGTAACTAACCTCTATCCTTTCTAGTCCAACGTCTTCTACCTCATTATTATCTACAATATTCTAATTTTCCTGAGTGAAAACCAATGATAAATATTCGTTTAGCACCTCTCCGATTTCCACAGTGTCCACACTCAACTTCCCACTTCTGTGTTTGATTGGCCCGATTCCTACCCTATCCTTTATTCCTCACATACCTATAGAAAGCTTTAGTGTTCTCCTTTATTCTATTCACTAAAGACTGCTCGTGTCCTCCCTTTGTTCTTCTTAACTCTCTTTAAATCCTTCCTAGCTAATCTGTAAGTCTCCATCGCCTCATCTGTACCATTTGCCTCATCAAAACATAAGCCTCCTACTTCTTCTTAACAAGAGATGCAATTTCTGTGCTAAATCACGGTTCCCTTACCTTATCACTTCCTCCCTGCCTGACAGGGACATACCTATCAAGGCCACACAATATCTGTTCCTTAAACCAGCTCCACATTTCCATTGTCTGCATCCACTGCATTTCGGTACTCCATCCTATGCATCTTAATTCTTGCTGAATCACATTATACTTGCCACTGCCCCATCGATAAGTTTTCACCTTGACACATACCTATCCCTTTTCATTGCCAAACTAAACATAACTGAATGATGAGTATAGTGTGATATTGATCAGATGGGCCAATGGGCTGAGGGCAGGCAGACTGGATTTAATATCGATAGATTCGGTTAGGATATCTGGTTGGCATCGACAGGTTGGACCGAAGAAGTGATTGATGTCAGCGGCGGACCAATGGAAAGGCAGGGGAGGAGGTTGAGGACCTGGCGGGTCAGTTGGTCCTCCGGCCAATCAGTGAATGAGGGCGGGACTAGACTATACCACGTGATCATCCTCGCTGTGAGCGCGGATGTTCGGAATGTCTGCGCGGAGAGCTGTCGGTAAGGAAAGAAATAAACAGCAGGAAGCGGGAGGGAAATGGTGTTGGTATGGGCTGAGAGGTTTTACAAACATTTGGTACACATCGGAAGATACAAATTTGAAACGTACAGTTCTGTTTTTGCAGCAAACGGGAAGATGCCTCGTTGAGTAATCGGCCCGAGTGAGCGCCGCCATCTTTATTCGGGGCAATGATTCACTGGACACGTGCGCGGCCGCCAGCTTTGTAGGGGTCAAAGTTCAGAGGGATGTGTGTGCAGCCTTCCCTGGTAAAAAGAGACATAGGGCAGGATTTACACAGAGCACATTCAAACCCAGAGAAATGGATCTTTTTTCTGGATTTGTTTCGTAGTTCATTTAAATGATTTGGATGTGAATAGAGGCCGTATAGTTAGTAAGTTTGCAGGTGACACCAAAATTGGAGGTATTGTGGACAATGAAGGAGGTTATCTCAGAGTACAGTGGGATATTGATCAGATGGGCCAATGGGCTGAGAAGTGGCAGATAGGATTTAATTTAGATAGATTAAGCTAGGATATCTGGTTGGCATATCTGGTTTGGACCGAAAAAGCCTGTTTTTGTGCTAGACATCCTTGACTGTGGGATCATAAAAGTGAACTCTGCTCTGGTTCACCTCTGGGTTCTCTGATGTCCACTTGTTCATTATCTAGCTTCCTCAGTCTCTCGTGGGTGTATTTTTGCTCTGTATAGTATTTTACAATTACTTTCACAGCTGTTTTGTAAATGAATTGAAAAATGTAGAGCTGGAAAAACACAGCAGGCCAGGCAGCATCCGAGGAGCAGGAGAATCGACGTTTCGGGCATAAGCCCTTCTTCAGGAATGTAAATGAATTGTCCACTGCTGCCCGGCTCCTGACCATATGCTGTTCCATTATCAGGTTATTTTTTTCCACAATATCTTTGACAGTCAAGAATTCTTTTTTCCAATAAGCGAGTGCATTTTCCTTCAATTTCTGACAGTCAAATTCTGCACCATTTTCATTCCCTGTAATTCATATTGCACTTCCTGAAACATCAACTGTGTATTTCTCCTTCCACAGAAACCAGTGATCAATGCCAAAGCCTTGTTGCCTGTGGAGAGGGTGATGTTTGACTTCCTTGTACTGCTGCAGTTTGTATGGTGAAGGTGCTCCCACAATGTGGTTGGGTAAGAGACATTACAGATTATTCACTCAGCGATATTGAAGAGTAGAAGATATCTGTACAAATCATCATGGTTTTAATTTCACAAAAATATTATTGAGAAGTTTTGACATAAGGCTACAGATGGAGAATATTGTGTCCAGTGACCAAAACCATTGCCAAATAAGCAGTTTTTCAAGAATGCCTTAAAGGAAGAAAGTAGATCTTGGAGAGTTAGAGTGGGGATTCCAGACCATGTTCCCTTGGAGTCTATAGTAACAGTCACACAGGTGAACTCAAAAATAAACGCATCATTGAGAGTCTGAACTAAAATGAGTTATTGAGATATGAAAGGGTGCGTGGTACAGGGAGATAGGAATGATTAAAGCCAGGAATTAATTCAAAGGTACGAAAGTAAATTGTTGTTGCTTACAAATGGGCGTCTTTTGATTGATCAGCAAGTTTTGGTACAAGTGAGCACTTCGGCAGTAGAGTTTTCAATATTCTTGAGATTATCGGGAGGGTGAATGTGGGATGCTGGCCAGGAGTGGGTTTAGACAATGAAGTCTAGAGTTAACAAAAGGAATGAATGAGAGTTTCAGCAAATGAGCTGAGACTGTGGTGAGGTCAGGTGATATCACTGAAGTCGAAATGGTGGTCTTGGAGTGGGTCTGGCCTGTCATCCTCACCTCATTCAGCTGTTTGTCAGTTTGTGAATCAAGTCTGTAACAAGCTCAGGAACTGAGTGGCCCTGGCAGAACCCAAACTGGGCATCACTGAGCAGGTTATTGCTGAGCAGTTGCTTGACAGCACTGTTGATGACACCTTCCATCACTTCACTGCTGAGTGAGTGTGGACTGATGGAGGGGAATTGGCTGAGTTAGATCTGCCCTGTGTTGTTGTGTTGGAACATCCCTGAGCAATGTTCCACAAAGTCGGTAGGTGCCAGTGCTGAAACAGTACTTGCTTTGTTGGCAGCAGGTTCTGGAGCACAGCCAACAGTATTATTGCCAGAATATTGGCAGGGCCCATACCTTTACACTGCTTATCCATTTCTTGATCTGATTGGAAATGAGTTTTCAGCCAAGTCGATTCATATCTGTGATGTGAGGGACCAATGGAGAAGGCTCATCCACTTGACACTGCTGGCTGAAAATCGCTGCTAATGCTGTCCTCTTATCTATTGCATGAATGTGTGAGACCCCTCCATCAGTAAGGGTGGGGATGTCTGTGATGCTTCCTCCAGTGTGTTGTTTAATTGTCTATCACTATTCTTGACTAGGTGTGGCAGAACTGCAGAACTCCGATCTAATCTGTTGGTTATGGGATCACCTAGTTCTATTTGGTGTTGCTTGTGCTGTTTGGCATGCAGGTTTGGTTGCTGCACCAGGTTGGCACCTCATTTTTAGGTATGCCTTGTAGTGTTCCTTAAATGCCCTCCTGCATTCACCATTGAACCAGGGTTGATTACCCTGGCTTGATGTTAATGGTTAAGTGGGAGATATCAGGCCATGAGCTTTCAGATTGGGCTGGAGTACAGTTCTGCTGTTGTTGGCCCACAGTGAGGCAGAAGTTGCAGGGTCAAGAGGGCTGATTGTGTGGTTGTATTTGCTAGTGCATTGGTAGATGTAATGTGGACCATCCAGTTTTATTCCTTTGTTGAGACTGTGCAGTGATTAATACAATGAGTGATTTGGTGGGCCACTGTCGGGTTTCTTTCCCTCAAGGACATTGTCAATGGCAGTAAAACATCCACAATGGTTCCATGGCAAACAGTAGATTCTTCATTCCAGTTATTTTTTTCTTGACTTCAGAGCCACCCTCTACCGATTTGGGATTCAAACCTGAACTTCAGTTGTATATTTTAATATTCTTGATAAATGATAAATACGACAGGTTTGTTCACTTATTTTTAGAATCACTATCACAGGTTTTGTTTATTGTTTTGGAAATAAAAATACTGTCCATTATCCTGTCTCCTCCATCCTCCCCTCCAACAACAAGAGTGAGGAGCACATGGAGTTTCTCTGTCCATAACATTGAGACAGTCCGACCAGCTGCCTCTGCTTCTTTCCTCCCTCTCCACTAGCCCACCGAGGCAAACTGCCTCACAAGGGTGCTCCTCATTTTAGTCCTAAACTTGCATTTCCTAGAGTCTCTTGTCAAGCCTTATTAGAGGTCATCTCGACATTTACCCTCCTGTAGCTAAATCACGGACATTCCAAATCTCTGTCTCATCCTCCTGCTTGTCACCACCCTCCCTCCCTCCACACCCCACCCCCCCAACCTTGCAATTCACAGATATCGTTCCATGATCTGTCTGTCTTTTCTGGTTATGTCCTTCTCTCCCATTCTGCTAAGACCTAATATTTGACCTCACCATCTTTGGAAATTCCTGCTCCATCTCCACTCTCCCTTTCCTTTCTGAATTCATTGTATTAGGTGTCCCTCCAGGATCTATCCTTGGTTCGTCCTGTTTCTCACCTACATACTGCCAGGAGGTAACATCGCCCAAAAGCACCGTGTTAGGTTTCACATGTACACTGACAATGTCCAGCTCTCCCTCCCCATCATCCCTCTCCATTACTCCACTATTACTCAGTTATCAAACTGCTTACCACGCTTTGATTAGCTGCAATTCACTCCAATGAAACACTGTAATTGTTAAACCCATTGCCTTCAGTTGCTATTCCAAATTCATTTCCCTTACTGTTGTGTCCCTCCCTCTCACTGGGAAGTGTCTGAGGCAGAACTACATTCTTCACAATATTGCTCTCATATCTGACCCCAAGGTGACCTTCTGATCAGACATCCACACAATCACAAACACCACGAATTCCAATCTCCTAAAACGTTGCTTGTCTCCTTCTCACCCCAGCTCCATTGCTCCTGAAACCCTAACCTGTGTCGATGTTGCCTTTAACTTGACAAATCTGAAACAGAATCCTTGATTCCTCGACTGACCCAGATTCTGGTTCAAGACTCACCCGTGATGGGACACATCCTCTCCATATTTACCCTGTCAAACCTCGATAGAATCCTGTATGTTTCAAAGAGATCACCTCTCATTCTTCCAAAGTCCAGTGAGTAGATTCCCAACTTATTCAGCCTTTGCTTATAGGATAATCCCTTCAAAACAGGGATCATCCCAATGGATCTTCTCTGAAATGCCTCCAATAACCTGCTCTATTTCATTAACTAAAGCGACCAAATCTGTTCACGTTACTCCAGATGTGGTCTGGCTCGCCATTTGTTTAGTTGCCCTAAGGTATATACTCCAAACCCTTGTATTGCAAACTCTTTGAAATAAGGGACAACATTCCATTCCCCTTCCTGATTCCATGTTGTAACTGTGTGCTAGCTTTCTGTGTTTCCTGCTCAATTTCCCCAAGTCTCTTTGTGGTGCAGCTTTCTACAGTTTATCCCAAGTTATACTCTATTTGACAACTTGTTGCCCACGTTTCCTGTGAATATCTCTCTGTAAACTGTTTATAATCCTTTTGGAACTTTCCTGTTATGCCTTTTATAGGAGATTTCCCCCCTCATTATTCGAAACATGTCCTGTGAGCACTGGGCAGAGGGAAGCATGCACAGTTGCTATCTTTCAGGGATACTCTGTTTCATGACTGGGAGGAGCTTGCTGCCCATTGGTCAGAATGGAGACACCTTGCCCATTAAGCTGCATGAGCCTTTCACACCCCATGTCTTATTGAGGAGGCACAGCAGCAGAATGGAAGGAAAGAAAAGGAAGCAAATCCTGCTCTCCATATCTCACTGAATCTTGGGATATTCTGTCCCATGTTCAGTCACATGAAGTCCCAAGGTGGAAACTCATAGAAACCCACACAGATTTGCCCTTGAAGTGCCTGCTGACCTCCACCAGGGGTAATGTGTACAGTCATCCTGGGCCAGGAAGAGGGGGTTGTATGAGTTTCAAACTTGAACTGACAGTGACGGATTTTATAATCTAGTATTACAGGCAGATATTCAGATGGTAATCTCAGTCATTGTAACACCAAACTCTGACAGAATTACTCAATACATCACGCCTTGGATATTCGTATTGTGTGAGAGTATTGTGTTCCGGATCAATACCATTTGCTGAATAAAAGTTCTCCTTTGAATCAAATCATCCTCTCAATAGATCTTCCCAAATCTTCAACATGTGTCCTGTAATCCTTGTATGATGAGCTGACGGGTGTAAGGTTTATTATTACAACGTGTAACTTTTGTAAACCGCTTTGTCACAGCTCCCCAAATTTCCTTTGCTACAAGGAGAACTCCTCAGTTTCCCCAAACCCCTGATTCCCCAATGTCTGTTTGCTCTCTGTAAGGCACACATCAGGATTGTGTTGGAACATTCTCCACTTGCCTGCATCAGTGCACCCCCCCCCCCCCAACAATATTAAAGAAAGTGAACATCCTCCAGGATAAAGCACTGTACCTGAGTGGTTTCCCATCCACCACCTTCAGCATTCCCTCTCCCGACCCTCGAGGCAGAGGGGCATCACTGTGTAAAAGATCAAGTCAGCATTGTCCTCCTAGACCATAGGACTGCTCTCTCATTAGAGAGAGATATCTGGTATTGGTTAACCTGAATATTACCACAGCACAGGCAAGGGGAGAGGTTGAAAAGGAGAGTCCATTAATTGTGGCTGGTTTTTCTTGATATGTATTAGCAACACACATGTCACGTGAACAATTAATGTTAAAAAAGCCCCACGAATTCTCCAACTAAAATCCCCCATTCCTTGAACCATCCTGGTAAATCTCCAGTGCCCCCTCTCAGGGATCCTGCCATCCTTCACAATGTGTGGGCGATCTGTGGTTCACGCAGACCCAGCTGCTCTGAACCTTGTGGGTGATGGCATAGAGCAACAGTTGCACTAAACCTCACTGTCTGGAAGAAATCTCGATGGCATTTAAAATCTATTTAGGTCTATGTGCACTGTGCTGGAAAATGGGATTAAAATAGATAGCTGGGAGATTTCTTTACAGCATAAACCCGATGGACCACAAAACCGTTTTCTGTCCTGTAGACCACAGATGCGTAATATAGGAATATGACAAGCCACAATAGAAACCAGGTCAGAGAAGGTGATATTAGAATAGATGATACGCGATTGATTAATGTTTTTTGGAGGAAAATGTGACAGAGGTTAAGCGGGACATTGTGGAGCTCTGGGTGCAGGAATCTGAAATAGAAATGGGTTATCCTGAAGGCTGGAATTAAAGAAAGGCACATCACAGAGATTTGTGAGGGGGGACAAGATTAAAGATAGTGTGTTGAGACTGGAGGAGATTAGAGATTGGAGGATGTTGCAGAGATTGAGATGTTTTTGATGCAGAGATAGTGATAGTTCTGAGGCTAGAGAGGAATTATAGAGATAAGGATGAGTTGTTCCCTTTCCCAACCCGACCTCTTCACTGATAATGATTGTTTCTCTGTCCTCATCTGCCATTGCCTCCATAGACCTTCATCAATGAGAGTACACAGACAGTATGTTCCTGTTAAGGCCAAGGCTGGGAGGCGTCGAGAATGCTGCATGACCTGAGAAATTGAGGCTCTGGTCAAGAAAATGAAGGAAGGATATGGCAGGTACAGACCACTGTGTTTGTGTGAATCCCGAGAGGACGATAAGGGCAGTAGGAGTATACTCGTGGAAAACCAGGAGGCAAAAAAGGGGACATGAGATAGCTTTGGGAAATAGGTTTAAGGAGAATCCAAAGAGATTCTACAAATACACTAAAGACAAAAGAATAACTAGGCAGAGAATAGCGACCCTCAAAGATCAACAAGACTGTCTATGGAACAGCAGGAGGTGGGAGAGATTCTGTAAGTATTTCATGTCAGTTTTTACTGAAAGGGGATATGGAAGTTAGAGAAGTTGGAGAAATAAATAGTGATAACTTGGCAAGTGTACATATTACAGAGGAGGAGGTACTGGATGTCTTAAAATGCATAAAGATGGATAAATCCCTGGAATCTGATCAGGTGTATCCCAGAACTTTGTGGGTAAATAGGGAAGCTTTTGCTGGGCCCCTTCGCTGCGATATTTGTATCATCGATTGCCACAGGTGAGGTGCTGGAGGATGGGCGCCATTATTTGAGAAAGGTGGTAAGGAAAAGCCAGGGAACTATAGACCGGTGAGCCTGAAGTCAGTGGCAGAGAAGTTGTTGGAAAGGATTCTCAGGGACAGGATTTACATGTCATTGGAAAAGCAAGAGATGATTAGGGAGAGTCAGCATGGCTTTGTACATTGAAATCATTAACTTGGACTTGAGAAAGACACAAGGTTTCACATAACACACTGGTTAGCAGGTTCAATACCATAGAATTCTGGCGGAACTAGCTGTTTCGATACGGAATTGGCTGGAAGGTCAAAGAGTCATAGATGGACAGCACAGAAACAGAGACCTGTCGGTCCAACCAGTACATGCTGATCAGATATCCCAATGCAATCTCTCCCACCTGTCAGCACCCGGCCCATATCCTTCCTGTTCATATACACATGAAGATGCCTTTTAAATGTTGCAATCGTAATGGCCTCCACCACTTCCTCTGGCAGCTCATTCCATACACGTACCACCCTCTGTGTGAAAGCGTTGCCTCTCAAGTCTCTTTAAAGTCTTTCCCCTCGTACCATAAACCTATGCCCTCTAGTGCTGGGATCCCCCACGCCAGGGAAAAGACTTTGTCTATTTATCCTATCCATGCACCTCAAGTTTTTATATACATAGATAACCTCTCAGCCTCCGACGCTGCAGGGAAAACAGCCCCAATCTATTCAACCTCTATTCAACCCCCAGCCTAGTTCAAATCCTCCAACCTTGGCAACATTCTTGTAAATCTTTTCTGAACCCTTTCAAGTTTCACAACATTCTTCCAATAGGAGGATGACCAGATTTGTACGCAACGTTCCAAAAGTGGCCAAACCAATGTCCTGTTCAGCTGCAACATGATCTCAAAACTCCTGTACTCAATACTTTGTCCGATAAAGGCAAGCATACCAAATGCTGCCTTCACTAACCTATCTACCTGCACTCCAAGGTCTCTTTGTTCAGTAACACTCCTCAGGACCTTACCATTAAGCATATACGTCTTGCTAAGATTTGCTTTCCCAAAATGCCACTCCTCAGCCATTTACCCATCTGATCAAGATCCCATTGTACTCTGAGGTAATGTTTTTCACTTTCCACTACACCTCCAGTTTTGGTGTCATCTCACTAACTATACCTCCTATGTTCACATCTAAGTCATTGATGTAAATGACGAAAGGTAGTGGATCCAGCAGTGATCCTTGTAACACTCCACTAGTCACAGGCCTCCAGTCGGAAGAGCCAGTTCTGTATCCAAATGGCTAGTTCTCCCTGTATGCCATGAGCTCTAACCTTGCTGAGCAGTCAGTGTCATAGTGGAGGGTGCTTTTTGGACTGGAAGCCTGTGATGAGCAATATGCTGTCAGGCTGGGTACTGAGTCCACTGCTTTTTGCAATTTATATAAATGATTTCTATGTGAATATAGGAGCTATGGTTAGTAGGTTTACAATAGACACCAAAATTGGAGGTGCAATGGATCGCAAATTTACCCGAGAGTACAATGAGACTCTGATCAAATGGGCTGAGGAGTGGCAGATGCAGTTTAATTTAGATAAATGTGAGGTTCTGCATTTTGGAAAAGCAAATCAGGGCAGGACTTCTACACTTAATGGGAAGGTCCTGGGGAGTGTTGCTGAACAAAGAGATCTTGGAGTGCAGGTTCATAGTTCCTTGAAAGTGGAATCATAGATAGGCAGGGTAGTGAAGAAAGTGTTTGGTGTACTTGCCTTTATTGGTCTGAGCATTGAGTACAGGTGTTGTGATGTCATTTTGCGGCTGTACAGGACATTCATTCAGCCACTTCTGGAATTCTGCTTTCAGTCCTGGTCTCCCGCTATTGGAATGATATTGTGAAACATGAAAGGATTCAGTAAAGATGCAAAGATGTTGCCAGGGTTGAGGGATTGAGCTATAGGGAGAGGCTGAATAGACTGAGGCTATTTTCACTGGAGAATCGGATGCTGAGAGGTGACCATAGAGGTTGATAAAATCGTGAGGGGCATGGATAGGCTAAACAGCCAGGGTCGTATTCCTGTTTAGGTGAGTCCAAAACTAGAAAGCACAGGCATGAGGGAAAAGATTGAAAAGGGATATTAGGGGCAAAGTTTCAAGCTGAACGTAGGATGTGTATGGAATGAGCTGCCAGAAAAAGTGTGGAGGCTGGTACAGTTACAACATTTAAAAGGCATCTCATTGGATATGTGATTGGGAAAGGTTTAGAAGGCTATGGGCCAAGTGCTGGATTATGGGACGAGATTAATTTAGGATATCTGGTCGGCATGGACAAGTTGGACTGAAGGGTCTGTTTCTGTGCTGTACATCTCTATGGCACTAATAAATTAAAATTAAGACAGATTTCTCTTTTATGGTGAGTTAGCAGAAGGTCAGATAATTCTCCTTGGAGCTGAGAAGGTTAAACAGTGCTTTCGAACAGGAGTTGATTTGTTTCCAGGGTATTTCATTTCCAGAGAGACAGAGTGAGAAATTTTTAACGTCACAATTTTTAGTAACTATTTTCAGGTAACTGGCAAATAATGCAAAGAAAAATGTGAAGATTATTTTACTCAGTAAGTTCTGAGCATCTGGAACAGTTTGACCAACAGCTGGATGCAGATTCAGTAGTTATTGTCAAAACAAATTTGAAATTTAACATTTTTAAGGAAGGATTTGGAGGGCTATGTCCAATTGGGAGGTGAGTTGGGATAGACTGGCACCATCTCCAGAAGGAGAGAGTACAGCCCCAATGGGCTGAATAGCCCCAAACCCTGTGCTCTGTGATACTGACCCATTCACTGTGAATGATGAAGCTCATCACAGGGCAGAGCCGTAGAGATGTACAGCATGAAAATAAACCCTTTGGTTAAACTGGTCCATGCTGACCAGATATCCCAACCTAATCTTGTCCCATTTGCCAACACTTGGCACATATCACTCTACACCCATCCTATTCATATCCCCATCCAGATGCCAAATGGTTTAATTGTACCAACATCCTCCACTTCCTGACAGAAGATTCCATACACGCACCAACCTCAGTGGGGAAAAATATTGCCCCACAGATCCATTTTAAATTCTTCCCCTCTCATCTTAAACCTATGCCCTCTCATTCTGGACTCCCCGACCCCAGGGAAATGACTTTGTCTATTTATCCTACCCAGGCCCCTCATGATTTTATAAACCTCTATGAGGTCACCCCTCAGCCTTTGATGCACCTGGGAGGATCCCACCACTCATGTCACAATGGGGCCTGGCTGATTGACACAGCTTCAAACCAATAGGAGAGTTGGCATGATCCTCCAGCCAATGGGAGTGAATGAGGGGTGGGTCCAGCAGGCCAACACATGACCATCAGCTTTGCAGGCGCAGTGTCACTGTGAGGGGGGGACTGAATGTGAAGGAGTGGGAGAGACAGCAGATATTGGGAGTGAGATGGAGTTAGTGTGGACTGAGAAGGTTGATAAACACTGTTTCCTTCTGCTAGACCTGAATTAGATACTCCGGGTAAATTAGAACCAAAAGAACTTCGGATGCTGTAAATCACACACAACAACCAGAAAGTCCTGGAAAAGCTCAGCAGACCTGGCAGCATCTGTGAAAAGAAATCAGTTCGCATTTTCGATCCAGTGACTCTTCCTCAGGAACTGATGTTACTGAGGAAAAAAAAAGTCTGTTTTTATGCAGAAGGTTGGGGTTAAGGAGTAAATGATAAGTGGGGATAGAGTCCAAAGAGAGAGATAAGAGCAGTTGGACAAAGGAGTGGATAACGATCTGATGCGGGGGGAGGGTGAATAGCTGTTTATGGGGACTGTTAGTGGCTAACCATAGGTAGTGTGTAATGGCAGGCTACGTAATAACAAGGCCTGGTATGTGGGGTAGGGGGCAAAGACACTAGGACGTGGGAGAGTTCAAGACCTAAAATTATTGAATTCGATGTTGAAGCTAGAGGGTTGCAGGGTCCCCGAGTGGGAGATGAGGTGTTGTTCTTCCAGCTTGTGTTAAAGTGTGATGCTGGAAAAGCACAGCAGGTCAGACAGCATCCAAGGAGCAGGAGAATTGACGTATTAGGAATGTCAGCACTTCATCAGAAATGTGGGTGGCGGAATACGGCTGAGAGATAAATAGGGAGGGGTGTTTGGGGTTGGGGAAGCGAGCTAGGGAGGCAATAGGTGGTTGTAGATGGAGGGTCGTGGTGAGAGGGTGGAATAAATAATTGGGAAGGAAGATGGACAGGTGGGACTGTTCAAGAGGCCAGTGCCGAGTTTGAGGCTTGAATCTGAGATAAGTTGGGGGAGGGGAGATGAGGAAACCTTGATGCCGTGTGGCTGAAAGTTCCCAAAGTGGAAGATGAGGTGTTCTTCCTCCAGGTGTCGGGTGGCTCGGATTTGGGATGGAGGACTTGCATGTTCTTGGCAGCGTGGTGGCGGAGGGTGTGGGGGGAAGCCGAAATGGTCGGCCACAGGGCGGTGGGGTTGGTTGGTGCATGTGTCCCAGAAAAGTTCCCTGAAATATTCCACAATTTGGCGTCCCGAGAGCAAGGGACACACTAGGTGAGGTGTTTGGGTGGGCAGGGAAATCTCTGCTGGATGTAGGAGGATGCAGTGGTGCCTTGGATGGAGTTAAAGGGAAGGTTTGGGCAAAGATTTTCCATCTCTTGCAGTGGCAAGCGAAGGTGCCTGGAGTGGAGGGTGGGTTGGTGGGGACCGTGGATCTAACGTGGAAGTCACAGAAGGTATGGTCTCTGTGGAATGCTGAAAGGGGTGTGGAGGGAAATATATCTCAGGTGGTTGGATCTGATGGTGGAAAGAGCAGAGGATGATGTGTTGTATCTGGGTGGAAGGTGAGGATGGTGGGATTCCATCTTTGTTGCATTTGGAGGGGTGGGGTTCAAGGGCAGTGGTGTGGGAAGTGGAGGAGATACACTGGAGGGCATTGTTGACCACATGTGAGGGGAAATTGCAGTCCTTGAAAGAGGAAGCCATTTGGGTATGTTCTGAAGTGTTCTTCCAGCTTGCATCAAACTTCACTGGAACACTGCAGTAAGCATGAGACAGAGATGTTGGACAGGGAACAGTTTTGTGTGTTAAAGAGCAGGCAACTGGAAGCTCAGGGTCTTTTTTGCAGACACAATGTAGATCATCAGCTGCCATTTCCACCACTGCCACTGGGATGCGAGAAGGTTCCTGTCTCCTCCATTAACAGCTTTCCACCTTCCCACTCCTTTATCTTTCCAAATGTTCCTGTGTCTCTTTGGGCTCTGTCCTCACCTATTATTTACTCTTTATCCCCTATCTCCTGCAGTCCAAAGATCTGTAGGTTCGGTGAATTGGCCCAGCTAAGGTTCCTGTAGTGTTCAGGGATGTGCATTAGTTCGGGGGAAATGGAGAGTAATAGAATAGGAGAATGGGTCTGGGTGGGATAAACTTCGGAGGGTGGGTGTGGAATTGTTGGGCCAAAGGGCCGGTTTCCTGAAGGGATTCTAATTTTCCCAGCTGTCATCGGTTCTGAGGAAGGGTCACTGGACCCGCGGTAACCCATGGTGTGTGCAGGAGGCGGAAAGGGGAGAGTGGCAGCAGAAACCGGATGAAATGTATCAGTGTAGACTGGGAGGGTTTAGTTACACTCTGGGCAGGGAGTTAGTCTGAATTAGAAACTCTTGGTCCCAAATTTGCAGCAAAGGGGAAGATGGCTTGGGCCTCAGGCAGTGAGAGGACCTGGGTTATGGCCGCCATCTTTATTTGGGGCAAGGTACAGCAAGGAGCATGAACGTGTCCTCTTCCTGGGTGGGGACGGGGTGATTTGAAGAGGAGCATTTACACATCAAACACATACCAAGAGAAGTGTTTACCTTCACTGTTCATCTTGCACTTATTGAGCTTTGTTTTGTGAATTCATTTTATAGAATAATAATTGAGAATAATTGAGACTGGGATCTCAAAAAACAAGTTTCTACAGTCAGCGGAGTCATCAGGATCAGAATATCATTGGCATTTAACTGTGGAAGGAGAAAAGTTTGTCTGTTCTGTCTGTGGGAAAACATCTTCAATATTTTTGTCAAGCCAAAAGCAGAAAGATGTTCAAGTTCATGGTTGGATCACCCTTGGGGTATGTGTTCAATTCTTAGCCCTGCAGCTGTGGAAGGGGGTATTGGCCTGAGAGAGAGCACAGATTTATCCAAATTACACCTCGTCTTTTTGCAGGAACTGTCAGATTTAGTCTCAATCATCCACTTTATAACGTTAATCTGTAAATTCCCTACTTCCAATTCTCTGCAAATTTCTCATTGAATTTCCTTGTGGAATCAAATTCCAGCACCATTTCAGCTGGAACGTTCCAGATTCTGACAACTGTCTGTTCATTCAGAAACTGCTGAAGTCCATTTTGACTCTGGGGTTACAAAGGGCTGAATTGAAAGATGATTTGCTGTTCCTGAGCTCCCATTGTGTTGTATTGGAACAGTACAGGAGGCTGAGGGCAGTGTAGGTGTGAGCAGACAATGCAAATGCCCGGGCTACACTGTGATTGCTGTTTGGCTCAGAGAGAGTGTTTTGGAGTTGGGTGTAAATAGTTAGGTGAGACAGGGAGAAGGTGAAGCTGAAACTCCGTTTTAGTTCAGGCCTTTCAGAAATTCACAGTCCCAATGGGAATAGCCAATTTTTCAGTGATACCTGTGGAGTATTTAAGTTTTTAAAGTATGACATATCAGCTTAAGTAAAGATATTTTTTGTTATTATAATGGATATGGTTGAAGTGAAGGAAGGTTACTCACTCATTTAAATTCTCTTAATGGGAGTAACTAGAGGAATGTAGAGAGACGTTGTGACTGGAGCCCTCAGGCCCGTGGTGTGCTCCTCTTGCACAATGTGGGAAATAAGGGCAGCTTCCAGTGTCCCTGATGGCTATGTGTGCAGGAAGGGTTCCCATCTGCAGCTACTGGGAAACTGCCTTTCAGAGCTGGAGCTGAGAGTGGACTCACTGTGGAGCACTGTGGAGCAATACTGAGAGTGTTATGGACAGCACGTTTAGTGAGTTAGTCACCCTGCAGGTGAGGGTTACACAGGCAGAAAGGGAATGGGTGACCATCAGATCTAGTAAAAGGCTCAGGAAGTGAGTACAGGAGTCCCCCGTTGTTCTCCCCTTCTCATTCAGATACTGTATACCACTTGGGATTCTGTAAGGGCGGGAATGGGTGGGGTGGCTTCTCGGGAAATCAGCATCAGCCAGGTTCATGACACCACAGAGAGCTCTGCTGATCAGAACAAGAGGAATGAGAGTGGATGGGCTATCGTGACAGTGGATTCAATAATCAGGGGTACAGCCAGGCACCTCTGTGCCCACAGACATGAATCCAGGATGGTATGTAATCTCCCTGGTGCCAAGATCCGTGATATCATGGAGTGGCTGCAGGACATTCTGGAGCTGGAGGGTAAACAGCCCGTGGTCGTGCAACACACAGTCACCAACGACATCGCTAAACAGAGGGATGAGGGCCTGAAAGCTGGACATAGGGAGAGCAGTGATGCATTAATATAGCTCCTGAAATGTAATAATGTCAGACTTACTCGCTGTGCCATATGCTAATGAGAGCAGGAATGAGAAGGTGGATCAGCTGGATGTGTGGCTGGGGAAATGGTGTACCACAGAAGGGTTATGATTCTTCAGGCACTGGGACTGTTTCTGGGTGGGACCTATACCAGCCTGACTGGTTACCCCTGGGCAGAGCTGAGACAAATCTGGTGGGGGCTTTTGCCAGTTCTGTTGGTGAGTTTGTAACGAGTCTGGCAGGGGGATGGGAACTAAAGTGTAGGCTTATATAGGTCAGATTCAGGACAGGGAATGGGAGGTAGAATATTAGTGATGTAGATAGCTTCTCAGAAAACCAAAGGAAAGGGGGATTAAACGAAGATTGAGTCACTCTTCAGCCATCAGTCCTGACATCCCAGGAAGGTGAGTCAACAAAATCTGGAGCTGTTTACATGTCTATGACTCTGTGTGCTTCAGCAAAATGGTGGAGATCTGCAATAAAAACTAAAAGTGCTGGAGATCCTCAGCAAGTCTGTCAGCATCTGAAATGATGACAGATACAGGAAACATTGCAGCCGTAAAGAAGTGTTCAGATGATCACATCAAGCACTACAATATCGATTACACGCTGAGTGCCAGAACGTGGGACTAGAATTAATAGGTGCTTGATGACCAGCATGAATACGATGGGGCTAGAAAGTTGACGTTTCGGGTCAGCGCTATTTATCAAGACTGACAAAGGGTCCTGACCCAAAACATCAACCTTCCTGCTCCTCTGATGCTGCCTGACCTGCTGCACCTCCCCAGGTCCACATTGTACAGACTCTGACTTCCAGCATCTGCAGTCCTTAACTGTCTTCACATCCCAGGACTCATCTGGTGATCCTCCTTTACACTCTCTCAATAACCAGGAGAGCCTTCCGTGGAAAAGGGGAACAAAGGTGTATACAGTACTCCAGGTGTGGTCTCACCAAGGCCCTTCCAGAAAGGGATCCCTGTCCCCATCTTATCCATACTGGTCATCAAGCACACATGCCTGGTGTGATCATCTAAACACTTCTTCAAGGCTGCAATGTTTCCTGCATCTGTCACCATTTCAGATGCTGCCAGACCTGCTGAGGATCTCCAGCACTATCTGTTTTCTGTGTTATAGAGTATTGAAAGGGGGGATTTGCAGTTGAGAAATTCAAATTGAACTTCATGTTACTTGATCCGTGCCGATCTGAATATCATTGGCCTTTTCATCTGGAAGGAAAGGTTTGCATTCTGTCCGTGGGCCAATATTTCAAATCTCAGTGTGACTGGAAAAGTACTTAGACAGCGAAGTCCATGTTAGCATGGGGACTGTGGAGAGAGATTTCATTGGTTTTTGAAAGTCTAAACAATCATGGCACATTCCCCTGGAAAAGGTAAGACACAGATTGGTTTTGTATGAGGACAATTAACCATGAAACCAGAAAGACAACAGGATTCCTGCATCATGGAAAAATCTATGAAAATGGGATTGTTGTAATGGAGTGAGTTATCGATCAGTGATTGTAATCCATTGGCGTTGTCACATCGGTTCCAGTGCCGTGGGGAAAAACAGGAAATTTGATGAGTGCAGTGTAGGTTTATTATTCAACTGAAAAGGTGAAGAAGAAATTTGCAAGAATGATGCCAGGTCTCAGGGGTCTGAGTTACAGGGAGAGGTTGAATAAGCGAGGACTTTTTTGTTTAGAGTGGGGCAATATTTTATATAAGTGTATAAGACCATGAGGGGCATGGGTAAGGTGAATGCACTCGGTTTTTTTCGCAGGGTCTCAAGGATTGGAGGGCATCAGGTTAATGTTGGAGGAGAAAGCATACATGGGAAACTGAGGGACAACTGTTCTCCACAAAGGTGGTATGTATATGGAATGAGCTGCCAGTGGAAGTGGTTGAGGTGGGTATATTAACAACACGTAAAAGACATTTGGACAAATATATGGATAGGAAAGTTTCAGAAGCAGATGGGCCAAGTGCAGGGAAATGGGGTTAGCGTGGATGGACATTCTGATCAGCATGGGCCAGTATGGGCCAAAGGGCCTGTCTCTGCTGCAGGATGTTATAACTCTCAGTGCATTTGCTATTTCTCCCCCTAACTCTGTTGGTATCATGGGATGTATTCCATCGGGGCAAGGAGACTTGTTTATCTTTAGCTCCATTAGCTTGCCCAGCTCTAACTCTTTCGTGATAATGGTTGTTTCTTGGTCTTCACCTTCCTCAGTCTCCTTATCAATTACTGGCATGCTCTTCGTATCCTCCACTGTGAAGACTGACTGCTGTGTACTCATATTCCGAAACCCTGCTGGATAGGAATAACTGGGCACAGAACTCTGAGAGGTCTTCTTTGAGTCTTTATTGATGAGACACGGCAGCTCCCTGGACAGTGTACATGCAAAACGCCTTCAGGCAGCATCAGGTAACTCCCCGCCTGTCCGATGTATGGCTCCCCTTCTTATACCTTTTGTGGTTTGTGACTTTGAATACAGACTGTCTCTCAATATTATCTCCATGGCAACGGCAGTTCAAAAGTCTAATTCAGTTCAGTACGTTGTGGTTAAACCACATACCCCTCCCCCACACCCCCATGGCTCCCTCAAGTACCTGACAGGCACTTCAGTTTCAGTGGGGCTTTCTATCGGGATGCTGATGTGGAATAACTGGTGTTGGAGCGGGGTGGGCAAAGTTAAAAACCACACATCACCAGGTTATAGTCCGACAGGTTTATTTGGAAGTACAAGCTTTTGGGGTGTGCTGTGATTTTTAACTTGATCAGGATTATCTCTATGGTAACAGTTACGTGCTTCAACAATTACAGAGGCCATATGTTCCCCAAACAATAGGTTCCCCTCTAGCAGAGTAAACTGCTATTCTATCCCTGGGGATAGTTACTCATCACTTTTTATCCCCAATTCCATCATGCTTTCTGTTGAGCTTTGAAGATTTTCCAATCTCCGAATTTATCCTTGGTCTTTGCCAATTTGTATGCCTTCTACTTCAATTTCATAGACTCCCTTATTGCCTTAGACATGGCAGATTACTCCTTTTCCTACAGTCCTTCCTTTTCACTGATATATACTTTTGCTGAGAAATTTGAAAAATTAATTCGATCGTCCTCCACTGTTCATCAACTCTCCCACAGTAAAGTCTTTGCTTCCAGTCTGCATTAGCCAACTCCTGCCTCATCCTATTGTAGTCTCCTTTGTTTCAGCACAGTATCTTGGGATTGGATTTAATCTTCCTGCTTTCCATCTGTGTTCCAAATTCACCCAGATTAATGACAAGTCTTTTTATCAGATTACGAGGGGAGGCGAGGTTTCCTGGGTGTTTTGGTTTCATTCTCAGTGATCTTGGCTTTGTAACAATGTACAGGATAGATATTCACAACAGAGTATTCTGGACGGTGTGAATGTACTACACAGTCTATAACCATAAATCACTGTCACACCTCCGTTTAAAATTGCAAAACCATTATCTCCTACACCCTTCCTCACTCCCTAAGTTTGGAACGCTAATCCACCTGACTATCCTGCTGTTGCTGAAAATCTCCTTTGGTGAAGGTGGTGAGTTTTGGATTCAGCTTTCCAGTTATTGCCGTAAGAAGATAAGCCCTGGGCACAGGGGAGGCAATGCAGCCCTTTGAACCAGCTCCACTATTTAATACGGTGATGATTGAGCTCACCTCGGTCTCAGCTGTATTTTCCCGCCTGCTCTCTCTCTCACTTCAACTCATTGCAAATTGAACATCTGTATCTCTTCATTAAATTGGCTCATGTCTTGGCATCCACCGCATTTTGAAATTCCACAGATTCACGACACAGTGAGATCGGTACATTCTTCCTCATGAGAATAGAATAGAGTCCCTATAGTGCAGAAACGGGGTATTCATCCATCGATTCCACACCAACCCTATGATGAGCATCCCATTCAGACCCACCCATTCCCTGTAACCCTGCATTTCCCGTGGCTAATTGTCTCACCAGCACACGCATGGACCCTGTGAGCAATTTGGCATGACCAATCCACCTAACCTGCACATCTTTGGACTGTGGGAGGAAACTGGGGCACCGAACAAAACCATGCAGACATGGGGAGAATGTGTAAACTCCACACAGTTGCCTAACGCTGGAATCAAACCCGGGTCCCTGACGCTGTGAGGCAGCAGTGCTAGCCACTGAGCCACCTCTGCTTAAAATCAGCTGCCCATTATTAACCTCCCCACCCTGCAATTGGCTGAATGTATATTCCTTACGTCAGAAATCGAGGTGTCTAAACGGATGTCTCAGTAAATCCCCGTGACAGCCCACATGTCCTGTATGTCTGAATAGATATCCTATACACAACACCCTCCAGCCCACACTTTCTTTCACTTTCCAGGGGCAGGTCTCCAGAGGCTTCATGGGGACTACAACTCCCACAGTCCCTGAGGCAGGGACCACACGTGTGTGGGGAAACCCAGCACTGTACATGTACAGAATGTGGGCGGGTTTAGAAGCATGTTCTTTGGAGTAACTCGCGGAAAGCATTTCACACTGTGATTGACAGGAAAAGGGACGCATCTGCTTATAGTATTGATCAGTTGGTGGGGGGGTCAAAGTGTCACTACGCCCAGATGGGACCAAGTTCCATTCGCAACTTGTCATAACACTGGGAATTGACCAATGGGAAACAAGGAAGAATCTGACCCATTTTCCCAGACTGAAGGTTCCTCTTCTGTCCAGGATCTGCCACCTCCCTTTCTGTTTCCTTTTGTTTCATTCTGCTGTTACATTATTGACTTGCAGCAACTGAAGGGAAAGGAAGTGAACCCAGAAAGGGTGCAGAGTCTAACCAGGGACGGGAAGTGGTGCCATGGATCTGTTTATCAGTAACTCCATGAGAATGTGGAGGGTGTACATTAGGGGGCAGTAGAGTCAGAATGGTGGGAGAGAGTAAATGGGCTGGAGGGATACAGCTTTGGGGGAAGAAAGGGGAAAAAGATATTCCAGAGAAACTAGAATTGTCTGTTCTGAATTTTTAATCTGTACATATTCCTTTTATACAGGGTGCTAGATGGTGAAGATTTGCAGACTGAAATCTCGAAATCACGTGCAGATAGTGATTAAGTTGACCAGCGTTTGATGAACCAAAGATGGAGAATCACTGGGCCAAAATCCTGCAACACTCTCCCTCCCAGCATTGTCGGTCTATCGTGACAAATGGACTGTGAATGGTTCAAGACAGCAGCTCACTCCCATCTTCTGAAGGGTAACGAGAGATGGGGAATAAATGCTGGCTGAGACCGTGATGACCATATCCTGGAAACGGTTTCTATCTCTCGTTGCTGAAACCCAGTTGATATTACTGCAGGATAATGAGGGATGCTGAGTGCATCCTCCAGGTGGCAGCACCATCACATTACCCCTGCCTACACCTACACAGTAACACCGCAACGCCTCTGGAACAAAAGGCAGTGAAGCTAAATGAGGACTTAGATATAGTTCTTCAAGGTAAAGTCATGAAAAGGGATTGGAACACAGCAGGAACAGGAGACTGAGCTGGATGGTCAGCTGTTTCCCATTGAATGGTGGAGCAGGATTGAAAGGCTGAATGGTCTCCTCCTGCTGCTATCTCCCAGGTATGTATATAACCACAGAGCCCGGGTAGGAAGGAGTAGGCAGGGATTCTCCAGGCGATTGCACTTCCACAACAGTTTTCAGTGAGGGATAGTTTGATGGATTTTATTTAACATTTAACTTTAACACAAGGTTTATAAATTTTGGCTTTAAAATGTTACAAAAGCTTTTTGCACAGCAAATAAAATTAAAGAAAATAACGTAAACTGTCTGAATATACCAGTTTAAAAACCTTCAACCTCCTGTAAAACAAAATCCTGTCTATTCCCAGACACCATCACTTTCCAGCTACTCAAACTCCAGGGAAATATTCCCTCCCTGTCTGAACCTTTGGTTTGATTTAACAGCTTTTCAGTTCTTGTTCTGTGAGCTGTGAAGAGTTCTTTTTCCCCATTTCTCTGACCCAGAAATGTGAGCACAGCAACCTTCCCACCATCAAAATCATCATTACGCCATTTTGCTTTTGGTTAACCTATAATCACCAGCAGTGCAAAAGTGAGGACTGCAGATGCTGGAAACCAGAGCCTAGATTAGAGTGGTGCTGGAAAAGGCCTCTCGCCAAAACATTGAGTTTCCAACTCCTCGGATCCTGCCTGACCTGCTATGCTTTTCCAGCACCACTGTAATCTAGACATATAATCAAGAGCAGTAAACCATTTGTGTAACCAATTGAATATTTCCAAACAAAGGCTATTACGGGTCAACCAAACCATTACAAGTGACAGAGTGAGAAGGGACTAAATCAAAGTAGAGTTGTGGGGAGGGGGCAGGGGTGGAGATAAAGTACCGTATCCCCTGCGGTGCCCACCTCTATCTAAAGGCATCGAGAGCATTGATCCACACCAAATGCTCCTTCTCCAAGGACACCCTGCTGTGTAGCCTTTATCCTCTATCATAGAATAAAATCCTTACAGTGTGGAGAGCATTGGTCCATCAAACCCCACTGACCATCAAAAGAACATCACGCCCAGAGCACTGTAACACTGCATTTCCCATGGCTGATTCACCTAGTCTGCACAATCCTGGATACTGTGGACAATTTAGCACGACTGATTCACCTAACCTGCACATCTTTGGACTGTGGGAGGAAACCAGAGCACCTGGAGGGAACCCACACTATAATGGAGAGAATGTGGGAACTTCACGTAGGGCGTTGGACAAGGCTGGACTCCAACCTTGTACCTGGTGCTGTGAAGCAGCCGTGCTACAATCACAATTTAAATCAAAACAGATGATCCCTGCTCCTAGTCACATTGCTGTTTGTGGAGACTTACTGCCCAGAGAGACATTCTGAGGTTCAGAAAGTGGCAATGTAAGTTCAGTCACCTCCAGCCCAGTTAATGTGGTTCACAACAACAACATCAATACTCCAACAGTGTCATCATGTACAAGGTCCACTCCTGACTCTGATGGACAGTAACATCAGAATCAGAGTCCTGCAGTCCACATGGAGCAGGGGGATGACCACTTCCCTGTGAGCACTCACTGGGCTCTCAATCCTGTTGAAGACGCAGCAAATCCCTTGTCACACAGAGGGGTGAACAGCTCCTACCCAGTGTGAACACGCTGGGGTCTTGGGGGCAGGATGAATCACTGAATCCCCACTCCCACACTGACCATCTGAATGGCCTCTCCCCCTGTGTAGGCTCACTGGGGACTCTGCATTTGAGTGAATCGTCCCCCACACTGGGAACAAGTGATTGATCTTTCCCCACAGTGAGCTCGCTGGTGTTTAAGCAGGTCGGAGGACTGAGTGAATCCTTTCCCACACACTGAGCAGGTGAATGGCCTCTCCCCGATGGGAATGCACTAATGTCTCCGCAGGTGACAGATTTGAATGAATCCTTTCTCACACATGGAGCAGGTGAAGGGTCTAAATCCATTGTGCTATCTCTGTTGTCTCAGCAGATTGTAAGATTGAGTAAATCCCTTCCCATACGTGTGGCAGGTAAACGGCCTCTCCGCAGTGTAACTGTGTCAGTGAGTGTCCCACTGGGAGGGTTAAGTGAATTCTTTATTCTAATTGAGCCCGTCCTGTTTCTCTCAGTTATTAATGACAACCTCATTCCCCTCGCACCAGAACCTGTTCCAGAGAGTGTTCCAAAACAGGCAGAATGGTCAGCTACAGCTGGTCACCTGACCAGTCACCATTCCTGAAAGGTTCACTCTCCACAGATGCTGCCAGATCTGCTGAATTTTTCCAGCAATTTGTATTTTATTTCTGATTTCCCAGCATTTGCAGATGTTTAGTTTTCCAACACTCATCTTGTCTGTTGCAGAGGAGTTTTCTGATGAAATTAGAGGGTTTTGAAAATTGTACGTTAGGTAACACATCAGCTATGATCATCATGAATGGCAGAGCAGAGTTGTTGGGCTGAATGGCCTCCTGCTGTTCCAATCAAAGTTATCCATCGTCAGCTTGTGGAAACATTTCCCCTCACTGCTCACTTCACCTCCATGTCAAACACATTGTTACTCACTGAACAAACCTCCTGTGTTTGAGCTAAACCTGCTAATATTCAGTGGCTCCCTCTCCTGTCACCCGGATTTAACTCTCATCATGGAATGCTGTCTTGTATTACTGCAGGAATGCCCACAAGGACTAATCCTGGAGTCTGTATCCCCTGGGATCAACAATCACCGTTTATTTCCTTCTTCCTATTTCATTCTGGCTATTGAACTCTCTGTTTCAATCCAATCTCCTGTCATGCTCTTCAACATGTTCATGTGGGTGCACTAGAGGCAGCTGGGATTTAATGAAGGGAAGTGAGGATTAGGCAGAAGTTCGAGGAGCGGTGACAGCAAATAAAGCTCTCATTGTAATGGCAGAGTTTCTCCATGACCCAGTGAGTGGTGAGGCACCTACGTTTGTGGGCGGAGACAGATTCAATCAGGGATTTGGTAAGACACTCAGACATTGTCCTGTCCATCTGATTGTTAACTCAGACAGATAGAAAGAAAGATGCACATTTAGATAGCACCTTTGATGATCTGGGGAAATGAAACATATTTCCAACCCAATGATTTCAACCTCAAATCTCTGAAAACACAGACACAAAGCTTTCTGCTTGTAACAGGTTGTCTCTGTGCCTCCTCTTTTCTTGAGAAAAGCGTTTTGAGCAGTTCAGCCTTTCCTGGTGATTATACCCGCTATGTTCCTGTAAGATTTGTGACTGAACCTTTATTTCCCTGTTCCTTGTGAGTGATGAAAGGAGCAGAAACAGTTCCTGACCTGTGAGGGGTTTCGTTTGGAGTATTTATATTTACAAATCCATTCTCACCCTAACATGCAGTGTGAAATTGATGTAAAACTGAAGGAAATGAGTGAGCGAGCACCCACAGAATCATAAAGGAATCATATGTATCTGAGCTGAATGAACCTGGCATGAGGAAAACATGACTACAATCTCAACTAGTTAGAATCACAGAATCCTGTGGGTGCAGAAAGAGTCTATTCAGCCTTTCGAGTCTGTAATGACCTGTTTACCCACCCTACCCCCATGACCCCACATTAACCATGGCTTACCCAACCCACCTAAATTGCACACTATGACCATGTTAGCATGGCCAAACCAGTAACATTACACATCTGTGGGAGGGTCACAAATTATATCCAAATGCTGGGAATTGTGGATGAAGGCTCACAAATACTTGACTCTGACACAAATGCTCTGCCTTTCAAAATAAAATCTGGGGGACACCTGCAACTGGAAAAAATTCTGATTATCTCAGGAGGAAGCGAAATCAAACTTCACGCCTTTGACCCAGGGGGCGCAGTGAAAGTTACAGAGGTCTAGGAACCATGAGAAATGTAACAGATTGTGAGAAAGTCGGGGTGAGACAAGGACCTAAAGACAGTCTGTCACACGGGGGAAGGCAGGAGAGATTAAACAGCAGAAACAGTCGTCCCTCAAGGCCACAGGGAATGGAGTTAGAGCTGGGAAAGAAACAAGGAAACAAGGTGTGCAGCTGCCAAAGTAATATGTTAAAAAACAGATTATAAAAGCATAGAGGGCAGAGATCAATCTGAATTTTTTGCTCTCAATGGTGAGTACCAAAAGCTGTAAAGCCTGGAGAATTCTATTATATTCTGGATTAGTGGTGCTGGAAGAGCACAACAGTTTAGGCAGCATCCAAGGAGCTTCGAAATCGACGTTTTGGGCAAAAGCCATTCATCAAGAATCAGGTTTCCAGCATCTGCAGTCATTGCTTTTACCTCAAGAACTATTACAGCCAACACATACCCAGGATTGGCCAAGTGTGCTGTAACTTTCTGATTATTTTTTTCTGACATTTGTAGTTCAAGTCTGATGACACTATTAACATTTCAAATTCGACTGGTGTTTAATATTCTGGAGAAATGTCAAATACATCACATTGATCACATTCTGCAGATCTTAGTCCATTACCCTGCATGTTCCAGCATTTCAGTTACATGTCCTGCCGGTGGGACAGGACACACAGGGATGGTGATGATGGTGTCTAGGACATTGTAAGCTATGATTCTGTGCGTATGACTGTGTCAGCTTGTTGCTTGACTAGTCTGCGTTTCAGCTCACCCAATAAGATGCTAGCAGGGTGAGACACTGCAGTTGGAGCTCCTCTGCTCGCCAGTTCCTTTCCTTTCTGTTTTTTTGGAATTTCATTCTCTCTCACTCTCCCCTTTGCAGACTCTGACACAAGTGTCTCAACCTTGAATCAGGACAATTTTTTTAAAAAGTCCCTACAAAAAACCAATGAAGGAAAATATATTATTCTTGCATCAACTGCATTTTTAAACAAAAACAATTCTGTTCAATTAACACTGTCTCATTTTTTTCCTTCAATTCTATCAAGCAAGCTATTGTATTTTGTCCCTCAGTTTACCAATCTTAATAAATATCCAATCAATTTCAGAGTAACATGCTGACAAAGTATTGAACCAATTTATCTGTTTAGGTTTTAGCATTATTTATCTAGTCATTACCATTAAAATAATTGCATAATAATTGGTCTTGGTAACAAGTATACTGAGGTTCACAATATAATTTATTGACTTTTTGAAAAATGGTACAATATATCCTTTATTCAGGATTCTAACAGTAATTGTTAAGGCATTTGCATGACAATAATTATAGTATGCCTTAGATTAGTCTTGCTAACAACTACAGTGAAGTGTATATTTGAATTTATTCCAATCTTCCCTAGTACCTATACAGTAATTTAAATATCCGTTTTATTTCCAATCAACACACCTACAAAAGAATCCATTATTTCTGATGCAACGCGCACTGTTAAAAATATGACTTTTGCTCATTTGAATGATCTATGTAATCCCAGCCTTATAAATTTAGAAAAACCTAACTACTTTTCTCTGCAACAATTCCTGTTCATTTTTGCAGATTGCACAGTCAAATGGCAAGATGAAATTTATCATTATTTGTAAGTAAGCTAATAGAATTTTGAAAATCTATATGTTGCTAATATATAATAATTGTTCATTTCAATCCATAGAATACAGAACAGTACAGGACAGTACAGGCCCTTTGGCCATGATGTTGTTCTGACCTTTTATCCTACTCTAAGATCAAATTAACCAACATGCCCTTCATTTACTATCATCAATGTGCCAATCCAAAAGTCGCTTAGATGTCCCTGATGGATCTGAATCTACGACCACCACTGGCAGTGCATTCCACACACTCACCACTATCTGTAAAGAAACTATCTCTGACATCTCCCCACAACTTCCCCCATTCATCTTAAAATTATGCCACTTTGTCGGGAAAAGTCCTTCATTCTCCACTGTATCTATGCCTCTCATCATCTACACAATGCTATCAAGTAAACTCATTCACTGAAATGACCAAAGGCACAGCTCTGTCAACCTTTATTCATAAGACATGCCTTCCAGTCCAGGCAACATCTTGATAAATCTCATCTGCTCCTTCTCTAAAGCTTCCGCATCCTATGTCTAATGAGGTGATCAGAATAGAACACAATATTCCAAGTGTAGTCTCACCAGGGATCCATAGAGCTGCAGCATAACCTCGTGGCTCTTATACTCAATCTCCCCGCTAATGAAAGCCAATACACTATGCACCGTCTTAATAAACCTATCACCTTGGATGTCAGCGATGAGGGATGTATGGATGCGCACACCACGATCCCTCTGTTTCTCACATTGTCAAGAATCCTGCATTTAATCTGAAAATATGCATTCAAATTTGAAATTCCAAAATGAATAACTTCACATTTTCTCAGGTTGAACTCCATCTGCCACTTCTCAGCCCAGCTCTGCATCCTGTCAATGTCCTCGAGCAACCGACAAAAGCCCTCCACACTATCCACAACTCCACCAACCCTGGTGTCATTGGCAAACTTCCTAACTCACCCTTCCACTTCCTCATCCAAGTCGTTTGTAAAAATCACAAAGTGCAGAGGTCCCAGAACTAATCCCTTCAGAACACCATTGATCACCGTGCACCAAGCTGAAAACTATCCATGTAATCTCACCCTGTCTTCTATGGGTCAGCCAATTTATTATCTAACCTGGCAGGTTTCCATATATCCCATGCCTCATTACTTTCTAAATGAGCCTACCATGGGGAACCTTATCAAACACCTTGCTAAAATCCATATACACCACATCCACTACTCTGTCCTCACCAAAGTGTTTGCCACAACCTCAAACAATTCAATGAGGTTTGTGAGGCATAACCTGCCACTCACAAAGCCATGCTGACCATCTCTAATCAATCTATGCTTTTCCAAATAATCATAAATCCTGTCTCTCAGAATCCTCTCCAATAATTTGCCCACAACTGATGAAAGACTGACTCATCGATGATTCCCAGGATTATCTCAATTGCCTTTTTTGAATAAGGGAATAATGTTTGCCACCCTCCAATCATCTGGTATGACTCCAATGGACAGTGAGGATGCAAAGATCATTGCCAAAACACAGTAATCACTTGCCTCCCTTCTCATAACAACCTAAGTTATATCCTTTCTGGCTCAGGGGACTTATCTATCCCCATGATTTTTCAATATTTTCAGCACATTCTCTGTCTTAACATCGACCTGTTCGACCATATCAGCCTTTTTCACGTTGTCCTCACAAGGGACAAGGTCCCACTCACTTGTGAAAATTGAAGCAAAGTACTCAGTAAAAAACTCCCCTACCGCTCAGACTCCTGGCACAAGTGCTTCACGAAAAGGGGGATAAATGTGGAATTATTTCTCAGCAGTGAATTAATGTAAATATATTGCAGTGTACAATCACTCGACTACTTTGAATATTGAACGCTATTTTAACTGAGAAAACACAGTTGAATTGATTTTATTAAATTTCACTTCATGCTAATGTTTATTGTATTTCGAACCACAATAAGAGTTTCATTTTTACATATAGGAAACTTACTTAAATTAATCACACGTTTATGTGAAGGAAATAGAATTAACATCTGATTGTTCCTTCCTTTATCAATGACTGTTCATTTTGAAATTGTGGAAATTGTACATTGTTGAAAGGAAGGGAGCTTGTCTTCGGCAGAATATTCACATGGAATGACTAATGCATTTTTAAAATTAAAGTACAATGATCACGCAGTTTTGTCAATTTGTCTTTCAAAGAATTGTCATGAGATTCCTGTTTATTTAAATCCATCATTCCATCATTCTATTGTTATTGTAAAATATTGTTTAATTTCCAGTCCAATACACACAGAAACGACCTAATTAATTCCCATTCGAATTACTACAATAAACAGCTGATTAGTTTTCATTTGTGTAGCCACTTTAAACATAATATTGCAGTCCTACCGTACTGATTGGGAACATTATGAAAGGAGCCTGTGGAGCTGTGGCAATGTCTCTATTACAAGACCCGAGGGAAGGTTTCAAATCACACCTTCACCAGAAATATATCAAGAGCTATCTGAATGGTGATGAGAGAGTACCTGAGCACAGACTGAACTGCTTTTCAATCCAACATTAGATCTGATTTTATCTATTATATCAATAATCACAAAATCTGATACTTATTTGTGTCAGCTTACCAAGAAATATGTGTTGGAAAATTCGCTTTAGCCACTTTGCTTTTACAAAAGACTTACATCTGTCCCTGTTTTCTCTAAGTGAAAGAAATCTAAAGAGAATTTTCACTTTTACAAAAAAAGGGGAGGGGTTTCTCATATAAATTAATGCTTCTTCGATCTACGCCTTTTCAGTTTATGTAAGGTTTCATAATAATGCTCTACTTTCGGCTAGTGGGGATACATGTATCTAATTCTGTTGCTTATATGTTCCTGGAGAATATTTGAAAAAGTTGCAGAATTAAAGATTACGATGTCTAAGAAATGAGAATGATCTTTTTTTGTTGCAAAGGGGCAAGTCCAAAAAATTGAAACACATTAAACATTATTCTCTCGTGCTATAACTTTGAAATAAAGTTGATATCTTCTTCAGTAAACTAACAAATGCTACCACCTATTACTTGTCAGTCAGCTGATTGCCTACTTTGTAACTAAATGTTGTGATTCATCTAAATATTACTCTGTCCTTTGATCAAAGTGAATTTGTAATTGTTGTTCAGTTTATGATTTGTCAGAAACTTGTTTTTATTTTTCCATTCACCTGGTCATTTTGACCGTAAGCTTGAAATGCTTTGAAAATATTGGAGTTTGTTCACTTAAAAATAAGGTTTGCACATCTCTCACATATCTCACTTCTTATAGTAAGATTCAAGAATGTTTCCTGGTGGAATTCAAGTAAATTCCAAACATTTGTTCACTTCAAAAAAGGTCTTTAACACCCAGTTATCAATCTGTTGTTCATGTTTCAGCTGTTACATTGACATTGATTAGGTACTCATTCAGTGAGATCAACTGACAATTATAAACGACTTGCAGGATGATTGAATTGAGAAAAAGATACAGACGTGGAAACATTTTTTAGAAGGAATTGCTTTTTCATTCAAATGTGTATGCTGTTCAAGAATGCTATATCGCCTTCCATTGGTTTTCTTGTCGAGTATGCAAATTTATAATTCATGTGAATTTTAATGTGTTCTGTAGTTTGAAATTTGTATCAGATTTAAGAACAAAAAGAGGAGCAAATAACATGAAAACTTCAGTGAATAGAAAGCACAGTAAATTAAATTGACAGAGGTAACTTTTAGTGTTGTCTCTGAATATTTCGTCAAATATTTCTAATGGCAGGAGCGTTGTGCCGGTAAAGCACAGCAGGTCAGGCAGCATTCAAGGAGAAGCAGAATCGACGTTTTGGGCATAAGCCCTTCATCAGGAATCTTTTCGATAGTCCTGCTCTTTGAATGTGCCTGCGCCTTTCCAACACCACAGCTTTCCTCACTTTCTGCAAATATGCTTAATGAACATGAACTGAAAATGTTCGCATCAGCGGTTGAACAAGACCAAATAAACACATTTTTTGTAATATTTATATTGAAAACTTGTTTGAGAACATGCATCAAATCAGATGGAACCACATCTCTCGCCGTTAGAACCCTTGGCCATTCAAAATAAAGAATAACCATGCTTTGAACAACCAGTATGGTGTATAATGGCTGAACTGAAATACCAGAGGACAACGATTGCATTTGTTGAAGGGAATGATAACCAGATCCTTACTGTGATAGTGGGGATTGATCTCAGAAACAATACATTTTACTGTGATTATTCCACTGAACAGTAATTAGATGGTCATGTGCAGTGTTTTGTTTGAACATTGATTTCAGTTACATTGACATATTTTACAAGATTGACAATTGACAGTTAAAGATAAGTTTTAAATGCAACATTTAAAAAAAATGTCAGTTTTGTTTAGCGAAACACAATTCTAAGTTTATGGAATCCTTACTATGTGGAAACAGGTCATTTAGCCCAACAAGTCTACACTGACGTTCCAAAGAATAATCCACTCAGCACCATTCTGCTCTCAGATTACTGGACATTTACCCCTGACTCATGCACATAACCTACACATCCCTGAACAGAACATGCAGTTTAGCATGGCCAATTTACCTAACCTGCATATCTTTGGATTGTGGGAGAAAACCAGAACATGCAAACTCCACACAAACATGTGACCGAGGATGGAATCAAACCCAAGTGCATAACACTATAAGGCACGAGTGCTAACCACTGATCCTCTGTTCTCAATACCCAGCCCCCATTTTCAAGAGGTCTATATAGCTGTTCATTGATTCTCTTGTCCAGATACTAATTTATAATTCATATCACTTTTATTATGCCCGGCAGTTTGAGGTTTGTCTCAAAGTTAAGAAGAAAATGAAGAGCAATTAATATGAGAACTTGAGAGAATAGAAAGTACAGTAAATTTAAATTACAGACTGTGAGAATCAAAGCTCACTTACTTCAATAATTTCAGCCCAAGACAAGATCTGAAGCAATAACTTTGTTTATTAGATGCTTGCAAGCATGGTGCCTGGAATAAGGCACACAGAGTTTAGCAAATACATATCTTATATAGGACTCACTACTCCAAACCCAGTGCCCATTACTATTGTTTCTCGCTTGCCTTATCCGGCCTTGTGCTTAACAAATGACAAGCTTTACTTGGCCATTTCACCACATCCTGCTGTGGTCCATTGTTAGGTATATCCTCCATCACTACTATCTAATTCCCCCACTTGTGACATTTCCTCGCTTTCCCCAACTATATTGATCCTTAATTGTGGTTTGTTTTTGTGTTTTTGCGAAAGTGGGCAACAGATGCTTATAACTATTGCATGTATAAGCAAATCCCGCTTAACCTACATCCTCACAGCACCTTACCTCGTTGTCTGTAACATCTACCATTGTTTGCAGCCATTGTTTGCAGGCACGTTTCATTCTTGTATGCACATTTTAGTTAATACAAAAAGTAATCTAATCTAATCTAATCAAATATTTCCTTCGCATAGTTTTCATTCTCGTTGACTCAGCTCTTGGTTGAAACAATTATATATTGGTGTGAGTGCATTTACCTTGCATCAATAATTACAATTGCAGAAGTGACAATATCCCAAATTTCCCCCTTTTTCTTTAATTACCATTTGTTATCTTCTGCATTTTTCTTTTAAGCATTGCCCCCAAGATTCGCAAGCATCATTCTGCATATTTCATCCATCTTGGTCTCACTCATCCCCTCATTATTTAATCGACAAAGTTCCTCTGCCTGATTCCATTTTAGGGGTATCTGTTTTATTAAGGCTGTCTGAATCAGCATTTCGGTGAGTCCTTGTTTACAGGGCATGATACAACAGCCAATGGCTACCAATACCCCGGCTACTACTATCAGGGAAGTAAGGATCGAAACCACCACCCCCTTCCATTTCCCAAATCATGATTCACGCCATCCCGTGAGAGATGTGTCTACTCCTGAATTCTCAGCCAGTTCCTCTGCTAAGGTCGTCAATCTGCTTAATGCCTGAGTAATTGAACCATCAGGTGCAGTGTTATTAGGAATAAAGGTGCAACAGCTTCCTCCTAACATCACTCACACACACACACACACACGCTTTTTCCGTTAAAATCATATCAAGGGCCATTCTGTTTTCCCATGCCATCCTACTTGTCACATCAAGCTGTTCTGATATTCCTTTAACCGCATCTCTTGTATAATTTATAAATCGCTGTTGATTATAGAAAATGTAATTTATCCAATCTACATTTTTATTAATTGTTACCCATCAAAAGAAAGCTGACTCAAAGCCTTCTGCAATCTGATTACGAGGCTTGAACTCATCATGTACCCTCCTAGGGACTCCTTCAGAATCGAAATAAATCCTGCTATTGAAAGATGTGTCTAACAGTGATCTCTTACTCCTGCCCTTTTCCCCCACTATCTTTCCCTTCTCAAATGCCAAGGTAAATGGAATTACCAATTGTACACAGTACCACCACAGATCCGCTCGGGGAGCCTTTGGTGCTGAGTGGTTCCCTCCCTTGTCCGTTTCGGTGACATTCTTAATCTCTGTACATGCTTTCAGCTCCCCCAAATCTCTAGGGTGATTTGCACCTTGTCTACGCACACACGTCGTGTGATTTCCGACTGCAGCTGAAAAGGTGGGGGGTGTGGGGGCTTTTGAATCTTTCTTCTCCAAGGGAGCGAACGTCAGAGATAGGGAGGTACAATTCCTATCATTCCATGCAGTCTTATCCTGTTACAGGGCTCTTATACATTGCATGCCCTTCCTGTCTCGCTAACACCCGAGTGGAAAGGGAACCTTGGTCACTAGTCTCCTGGAGACACATGCATAGCAATTGCTCTTGTTCAGACTTTTTACAATACACTTTACCCATTCAACCCAGGCATTTGCATCCCAATATCCAGTTTCTATTTCGATGATCTGTTTCAAGTCCTTTGTTTCTATAATTTTTACGACTGTCGGATCATCAGGAAGGGTGAAAGGTTGTACCTTATTATCCAATAGTTCTGCCCGTTTTCCCTTTCCTACACTAATTTGAAAACAACAGCCCAAGAAGTCCTGCCCATTTGCTTACATTTCTATCCCAAATGTTTCATCTAATTGTATCTCATAGGTGCCCCCCCCCCCCCCCCCCCACCCTGAGAATTCCTTTGTGGCATGTGGTTTTCTTTATCATTAGATATATTGGGTTACGCTCTTTATCGGGACAATTGAGAGGTGATCGGAAGGTGGCCCTGTGTATTGTAACAAGACCATTATACCAAGTACCATCCCCAAAGGACTTAAGATGTATCTCTGAGCTGCGGTACTGTCTCTGATTATCTACATCACACAATTTCCTATACTGCATGCATCAGCGTCTATTTCTTGCAGATTATCAGATGCAGGAACCGTTAATAATACATATGAAATTATATTTGACAAAATCCGAATACTAAGGGAGCTAGCATCATAACTCTAAGCATCCACAGCACTCTAAAAATTCTGCTGCAGCACAAAAAACTTAATACACAATCCAACAGAAATAATCCCGCATTCGTGTCGCCACTCTATAATCAGTTACTCTAAGTCTCTTCAGCATGAGTTTCAGCGGGTCTTCCGTTGATTCGGCTGTCCAGACTTCTTCCTCAACTGGAGATTTCACTGGCCCTTTGATCCGAGTGTAGTGAGTCCAGCCTTTCTCCGCTGTCCTTATTGTCGTTTCGGTAATCAAAGGATCCTGATATGGCCCTTCCCAGTCCGGCTGCAATTTAGTCTCTGTCCATGATTTTACTCAGGCCCAATCTCCCGGCCGGATGGAATGAACGGTGAATTCAAGGGGTGGAGTCTGTGTCAATAAACTCTGTTTCCTGAGGAGAGACAAAGAGGCGGACAAGCCCAGTATATATTTCTTTAGAACAAGTCTTTAGTTTCGGGAATTGTCAATTCTCCGTTCATTCCCAGGTAAGGTAATCCAAATATGATTTCATAGGGTATAGTCCCAAATTTTTCCTTGAGGCTGTTTGTACTCGCAAGACAGCTATAGGTAAACATTTGGTCCAAGGGAGTCTGGTTTCTATAATCAATTTAGTGAGCTGTCGTTTGCGTGTTTGGTTCATTCTCTCAAACCTTCCTGATGATGGCGGGTGCCAATGAATATGGAACTCCCAGGAAATTCCCAACCCTTTCATTATCTCCTGTAACACTTTAGAGGTAAAATGAGTTCCTTGGTCGAAATCTATATGGTTCACTAGCCCATATCGGGGAATTATGTGCTCGAATATTGTTTTACACACCACACTCGCAGTGCCAGTAGCTCGGGGTATACCTCAACACAACCAGACAGATGATCTACTATGACCAGTATATATTTTAGTCTTCCTACTCTGGGTAGTTCAGTATAATCTTCTTGTATACTCTGGAAGAGTCTCAATTCCGGGTCTCTTCCTCCCGGGGTCTGTTTTCTCAAGACTTTCTTATTTACCTTTCTGCATATGATACATCCCTCACACACGTGTTCAGCAATTGTATATATTCCTTTACATCCATATTCCCTCAGAACTAAACCACACATTGCTTGTACTCCCCAATGGCTGACTTGATGCAGGACAACCATAATTTCTCGCATCATCATTTTGTTTAAAATTTCCCTTCCATCAGGTAACATCCATTGCCCGTCTGCTGTTTTTTTTTCAGCCCCAAAATCTTTCAATTCTTTCAGTAAATATAAGAGATTCCAGGGATCAGGGACAGGAGATATTAGGGATAGAAGCAGCACTCCTTGTGTGCCCAGGCCTGCTTCCTTAGCCACTTCATCGGCTAATCTATTTCCCCTAACATCTGGTTCATTGCCTTTCTGATGGCCATTTGCATGCACTACCACTATTTCTTGTGGGTATAATAGGGACGATAAGACCGGTTTAATCAACTACTCTTGTGCGAATTCCTTCCCCCAGCTATTGATCAGTCCTCTTTCCTGCCATATCTTTCCCAAAGTGTGCACAACACCAAATGCACATTTAGAGTCACTGTATGCTGCTCCCTCTTTATTTTCTAACGACCTATGGACACTTTTCAATGCATAAAGTTCGCAGGTCTGAGCTCACCACCCATTTGGCAACATTCCTGCCTCTCCCACACGACCTTTCATTCCATCTACAACTGCATACCTATTATGTCTTTTCCCTTCAGTCACCCGGCATGATCTGTCTATAAAGAGTCAGTCTCCTGCATGAAGCGGAACATCTCTCAGGTCCATGTGGACCGTACAATTGCAGAAGTGACAATATCCCAAATTTCCCCCTTTTTCTTTAATTACCATTTGTTATCTTCTGCATTTTTCTTTTAAGCATTGCCCCCAAGATTCGCAAGCATCATTCTGGATATTTCATCCATCTTGGTCTCACTCATCCCCTCATTATTTAATCGACAAAGTTCCTCTGCCTGATTCCATTTTAGGGGTATCTGTTTTATTAAGGCTGTCTAAATCAGCATTTCGGTGAGTCCTTGTATACAGGGCATGATACAACAGCCAATGGCTACCAATACCCCGGCTACTACTATCAGGGAAGTAAGGATCGAAACCACCACCCCCTTCCATTTCCCAAATCATGATTCACGCCATCCCGTGAGAGATGTGTCTACTCCTGAATTCTCAGCCAGTTCCTCTGCTAAGGTCGTCAATCCGCTTAATGCCTGAGTAATTGAACCATCAGGTGCAGTGTTATTAGGAATAAAGGTGCAACAGCTTCCTCCTAACATCACTCACACACACACACACACACAGACACACACACACACACACTTTTTCCGTTAAAATCATATCAAGGGCCATTCTGTTTTCCCATGCCATCCTACTTGTCACATCAAGCTGTTCTGATATTCCTTTAACCGCATCTCTTGTATAATTTATAAATCGCTGTTGATTATAGAAAATGTAATTTATCCAATCTACATTTTTATTAATTGTTACCCATCAAAAGAAAGCTGACTCAAAGCCTTCTGCAATCTGATTACGAGGCTTGAACTCATCATGTACCCTCCTAGGGACTCCTTCAGAATCGAAATAAATCCTGCTATTGAAAGAAGTGTCTAACAGTGATCTCTTACTCCTGCCCTTTTCCCCCACTATCTTTCCCTTCTCAAATGCCAAGGTAAATGGAATTACCAATTGTACACAGTACCACCACAGATCCGCTCGGGGAGCCTTTGGTGCTGAGTGGTTCCCTCCCTTGTCCGTTTCGGTGACATTCTTAATCTCTGTACATGCTTTCAGCTCCCCCAAATCTCTAGGGTGATTTGCACCTTGTCTACGCACACACGTCGTGTGATTTCCGACTGCAGCTGAAAAGGTGGGGGGTGTGGGGGCTTTTGAATCTTTCTTCTCCAAGGGAGCGAACGTCAGAGATAGGGAGGTACAATTCCTATCATTCCATGCAGTCTTATCCTGTTACAGGGCTCTTATACATTGCATGCCCTTCCTGTCTCGCTAACACCCGAGTGGAAAGGGAACCTTGGCCACTGGTCTCCTGGAGACACATGCATAGCAATTGCTCTTGTTCAGACTTTTTACAATACACTTTACCCATTCAACCCAGGCATTTGCATCCCAATATCCAGTTTCTATTTCGATGATCTGTTTCAAGTCCTTTGTTTCTATAATTTTTACTACTGTCGGATCATCAGGAAGGGTGAAAGGTTGTACCTTATTATCCAATAGTTCTGCCCGTTTTCCCTGTCCTACACTAATTTGAAAACAACAGCCCAAGAAGTCCTGACTACTGGATCCCCTGTCACTATAGCTCGGCCATTCTCCCTCCTCCCGTTCTGAGCAGCGGAGCTATCTGTGGTGTCATGAACCTGGCTGTTGCTGAGTTCCCCTGAGAGTCCGCCCCACCTGTTCCTCCCATATAGAATCCCAAGCGGTGCACAATATCTGTTTGAGAAGGGGTCGATGACTGGGGAGTCCTGCACTTCCTTCCTGAGCCTTTTACTTCATCTGATGGTCACCCATTCCCTTTCTGCCTGTGTAACCCTCACCTGCAGTGTAACTAACTCACTAAACATGCTCTCCATAACATTCTCAGTATTGCTAAACAGTGAGTCCAGGTCAGAAAAGCAGTTTCCCAGTAGCTGCAGGTGGGCCCACTTCCTGCACACATAGCCGTCACGGACACTGGATGTGTCCCTTATTTCCCACATTGTGCAAGAGGAGCACACCACTTGTCTGAGGTCTGCTGTCACAATGTCTCTCGAGTTTCAGCTAGTTACTCCCATTAGGAGAATTTAAATGAGCTAGCAACCTTCCTTCTCTTCAAACATTTCCTTTATAATCAAAAGTCCCGATCTTTACTGAAGCAGACATTATACACTTTAAAAACTAAAAAAACCTCTTGGCTGTTCCCTTTGGGACCATGTGAATTTCTGAATGGCCTGAACTAAAACTGAAGCTGTGGTTCACCTTCCCCCTGTCTCCCCTCGCTCTGTTTACACCCAACCAAAACACTCTCATTGAGCCAAGCAGCCCTCACAGTGCAGCCCTGTCATTTTCATTGTCTGCTCACACCTACACTGCACTCAGCCTCCTGTACTGTTCCAATGCATCTCAATGGGAGCGCAGGAACTGCATCGTCCATAAGGAATTTTAATGAGAAGTCTGCAGGGAATTGAAATAACATCATGAAGTGGGTGATTGGGTCTAAATCTGACAGTTCATATAAAGAGACGAGGTGTAATTTGGACAAATTAGTGTTCCCTCTCAAGTTAATACCTCCTTCCACAACTGCAGGGCCCAGAATTGAGGACAAATCCCAAGGGTGATAACCACAAATTTGAATATCTTTCTGCTTTTTGTTCGAAAAAAAGATACTTTCCCACTGACAGAACAGACACACCTTTCTCCTTCCACAGTTAAATGTCAATAGTATTCAGATCCTGATGACCCTGCTGACGATAGAAAATTGCTTTTGAGATCCCTGTCTCAATTATTCTCAATTAATTTCCTATTAAATGAATTCACACAACAAAACTCAGTCAGTGCAGAATGAACAGTAAAGACAAATATTTCTCTTGGTGTGTGTTTGATGTGTAAATGCTCCTCTTCAAATCGCCCCGACCCCACCCAGGAAGAGGACATGTCTATATGCCTCACTGTACCTTGCCCCAAATAAAGATGGCGGCCATAACCCATGACCTATCACCGCCTGAGGCCCACAGCCGTTTTCCCATTTGCTGTAAACATGGGACAAAGAGTTTCTAATTCAGGCCTAACTACCTGTAAAGAGTGTAATTAAACCCTCCCAGTCTAAACTGGATCCAACTCCCCTTTCCAGTTTCCTCCTCCTATACACACCAAAGGTCATTCTAGGTCCAGTGACCCTCCCTCAGAACACATGGCCGCTGGGAAAATTAGAATCCCTACAATGTGGAAACAGGCCATTCGGCCCAACAAGTCCACGCCTACCCTCTGAAGAGTTTCTCAACCAAACCCATTCCCCGACACTATTATTCTACATTTCTCCTGACTAATGCACCGAACCTATACATCTCTGAACACTACAAGAAATTTAGCTTGGCCAATTCACCTAACCTTCATATCTTTGAACTGCAGGAGATAGGGATCAAAGAGTAAATAATAGGCAGGGACAGAGCCCAAAAGAGACAGTAACATTTGGAAAGATAAAGGAGTGGATTACGATCTGGTTGGGAGTGGGGGGTGCATAGCTGTTAATGGAGGGGACAGGAACCTGTGTCTGGCAGCATCTCAGTGGAGGTGCTGGAAATGGCAGCTGATGATCGACGTTCTGCTGCAAAACAGACCGCAAGCTTTCAGTTGCGTGTCACTTTAACACACGAGTCTGTTCCCTGGCCAATATCTCTGTCTCATGCTTACTGCAGTGTTCCAGTGAAGCTTGATGCAAGCTGGCAGAACACTCCAGAACATACCAAAACGCCCCGTGTTTCAAGGATTGCAATTACCCCTCCCATGTGGTCAACAATACTCTCCAGTGTATCTCCACCACTTCCCACACCTCTGCCATTGAACCACACCTCTCCATCTGCAGCAAGGATAGAATCCCCTAGTCCTCACCTTCCACCCAGATACAACGCATCAGCCTCCGCCATTTCCACCACCTACAATCAGATCGCACAGAGATATATATTCCCTCTCCATTCCTTTCAGTATTCCACAGAGCCTATTCCCTGTGAATTCCTCGTCAGATCCATGCACCCCACTAACCCACCCTCCACTCCCAGCACCTTCACTTGTCAATGCAAGAGGTGTAACAACCTGTGAAAACCTCCCTCATTTCAAAAGGACCCTTTCACATCCAGCAGAGATTTTCCTGCACATCCAAACACCTCAACTATTATGGCCTTTGCTTTCGATGTGGTCTCCTCTCCACTGGGGAGTCAGGTCACCAACTTGTGGAATGTTACAGGGACCATTTCTGGGATGCATGCACCAACAAACCCCACCATCCTGTGGCCGACCACTTCAACTTCCCCACCCACTCCGCCAAGGACATGCAAGTCCTGGGCCACCTCCACCACCAAACCCCAGCCACCCGACGCCTCGAGGAAGAAAACCTCATTTCCACATTGGGATCCTTTAACCACAGAATCAAGGTTTCCTCATCTCTCCTCCCCTGCCTTATTCCAGATCCAACCCTCCAACTTGACACCAACCCTCTTGAACTGTACCACCTGTCCATCTTCCTTTCCATAAGACCATAAGACCATAAGACATAGGAGTGGAAGTAAGGCCATTCGGCCCATCGAGTCCACTCCGCCATTCAATCATGGCTGATGCGCATTTCAGCTCCACTTACCCGCATTCTCCCCGTAGCCCTTAATTCCTCTAGACAACAAGAACCTATCAATCTCGGCCTTGAAGACATTTAGCGTCCCGGCTTCCACTGCACTCCGTGGCAATGAATTCCACAGGCCCACCACTCTCTGGCTGAAGAAATGTCTCCGCATTTCTGTTCTGAAATGACCCCCTCTAATTCTAAGGCTGTGTCCACGGGTCCTAGTCTCCTCGCCTAACAGAAACAATTTCCTAGCATCCACCTTTTCCAAGCCATGTATTATTTTGTACGTCTCTATTAGATCTCCCCTTAATCTTCTAAACTCCAATGAATACAATCCCAGTATCCTCAGCCGTTCCTCATATGCTAGACCTGTCATTCCAGGGATCATCCGTGTGAATCTCCGCTGGACACGTTCCAGTGCCAGTATGTCCTTCCTGAGGTGTGGGGACCAAAACTGGACACAGTACTCCAAATGGGGCCTAACCAGAGCTTTATAAAGTCTTAGTAGTACATCTCTGCTTTTATATTCCAACACTCTTGAGATAAAAGACAACATTGCATTCGCTTTCCAATTATCCACTCCACCCTCTCTCCATTACCCTCCACCTACATCTACCTATTGCCTTCCTTGCTCCCTTCCCATCAACCCCACACATCCCTCTTATCTCTCAACCCTCTTACACCCCTCCTCTCTCCCCCTCCAATCCTGGCATTCCTGATGAAAGGAATATGCCCAAAACGTCGATTCTCTTGCTCCTGAGATGCTGCCTGACCTGCTGTGCTTTTCCAGCGCCACACGTTAACGCAAGCTAGAAGAACAACACCTCACCTTCTACTTGGGAACCCTGCACCCCTCTAGCCCCAGTATCAAATTCAATCATTTTACGTCCTGAACTCTACAATGTCCTAGCGCCCTAGCCTCTTAACCCACATACCAGGCCTTGTTATTACAGCCTACCATTACACATTACCTATGGTTAGTCACTAACAGTCCCCATAAACAGCTATTCACCCTTCCCCCAGCCAGATCGTTATCCACTCCTTTGTCCAACTGCTCCCATCTTTCTTTGGAATCTATCACCACCTATCATTTACTCCTTAACCCCTACCTTCTGCATATAAACCGACATTTCTTTTCAGTAACATCAGTTCTGAGGAAGGGTCAGCGGATCCAAAATGTTAATTCTGATTTCTCTTCACAGATGCTGCCAGACCTGCTGAGCTTTACCAATCCCCTTTGGTTGTGGAGAGATTTGCAGCATCCGCAGTTCTTTTGGTTCTAATTTACCAGGAATTTCTAATTCAAGTCTAGCAGCCTAAAACCATGCGTTTATAAACCCTCCCAGTCCACAATAGCTCAATTTCTTCCCCAGAGTTTGCAGTCTCTCCCCCTCACCGTGACACTGCGCCTGCACAGCACATAACCACGTGTTGGCCTGCTGGACCCACCCCAATTCACTCCCATTGGCTGGAGGATCACGCCAATTCTCCTATTGGTCTGAAGCTGCTGTCAATCACCCAGGCCCCATTGTGACATGAGTGGGCTCCTCACAAGAGCATCGGATGCTGAGGGGTGACCTCATAGAGCTTTATAAAATCATGAGGGGTATGAATGGGGAAAATAGACAAGGTCTTTTCCCTGAGGTGGGGGAGTCTAGAACGAGAGGGTGTAGGTTTAAGGGCAGAGGGGAAAGATTTAAAAGGGACCCAAAAGGCAACTTTTTTCACACTGAGATGGGTGTGCGTATGGAATCTTCTGTTCAGGGAAGTGATGGAGGCTGGTACAATTACACCATTTTGCATCTGGATGGGTATGTGAATAGGAAGGGTATAGAGGGATATGTGCCAAGTGTTGGCAAATGGGACTAGATTAGGTTGGGATATCTGGTCGGCATGGACCAGTTCGACCAAAGGGTCCAATTCTATGCTGTATGTCTCTATGACTCTGCCCTAGGATGAGCTTCATCATTCACAGTGAATGGGTAGTAACACAGATCACAGGGTTGGGGCTGTACTCTCCCCCTCTGGAGATGGTGCCAGTCTATTCCAACTCACTTCCCATTTGTCTGTAGCCCTCCAAATTCTTCCTTAAAAAATTTAAATTCCAAATTTTGTTTTGACAATAACTACTGTATCTGCATCCAGCTGTCGGTCAAACTGTTCCAGATGCTCAGAACATAGTGAATAAAATAATCCTCACATTTTTAACCTGCATTATTTGCCAGTTACCTGAAGGGAGTTACTAAAAATTGTGATGTTAATAATTTCTCCCTGTCTCTCTGTAAATTAAATATCCTGGAAACAAATCTGCTCCTGGTCGAACTTACTGCCTAACCTTCTCAGCTCCAAGGAGAATTATCTGATCTTCTGCTAACTCTCCATAAAAGAGAAACCCATCTTAACTTTAGTAGTGACATAAAGATGTACAGCAGAGAAACAGACCCTTCGATCCGACTTGTCCATGCCAACCACATGTCCTAAATTAATCTCATCCTATATGCCAGCTCTTGGCCTATACCCTTCCAAACTTTTGCTAATCACGTACAACTTCTCAAAGTCATAATTGGGTAATTGTACCAGCCTCCACACTTCCTCTGGCAGCTCATTCCATGCACACACCATGTTCAGCTGGAAACGTTGCCCCTTAGATCCCTTTGAAATCTTTTCCCTCACACCTGATGCCTGTGCCCCAAGCTTTGTACTCACATATCCTGGGAATATGACCCTGGGATTTCACCCTATCCATGCCCCTCACAGTTGTATCCGATGGTCCAGAGAAAACAGCCCCAGCCTATTCACCGTCTACCTACATAGCTCAAACCCTCAACCCTGGCAACATCTTTGCGGATCTTTTCCGAACACTTTCAAGTTTCACAATATCATTCCGATAGCAGAGAGACCAGGAGTGAAAGCAGAATTCCAGAAGTGGCTGTATCAATGTGCTGTGCAGCTGCAAAATGACGTCCCAGCTCCACTACTCAATGCACTGACCAGTAAAGGCAAGTACACCAAACACTTTCTTCTCTACCCTGCCTATGATTCCACTTTCAAGGAACTATGAACCTGTACTCCAAGGTCTCTTTGTTCAGCAACACTCCCCAGGACCTTCCCATTAAGCGTATAATTCCTGCCCTCATTTGCTTTTCCGAAATGGAGCACCTCATATTTATCTGAAATAAACTCGATCTGATAATCCTCAGCCCATTTGATTTAAGTCCAATTGTACTCTGAGGTAACCTTCTTCACTGTCCAGTGCACCTGCAATTTTGATGTCTACTCTAAACCCACTAACTGTACCTCATATATTCACATAGAAACCACCGATATAAATGATGAAAAGCAGTGGACCCAGCATCGATCCTTACACCATATTGCTAATCACAGGCTTCCAGCCCGAAAAGCACGACCCTCCCTCTCCAACCTTCCAGCCAATTTGTATCCTAATAGCTGGTTCTCTCCGTATCCCATGGTGTCTAACTTGCTAACCAGTCTGTCATGTGGAACCTTTTTGAATGTCTTTCAGAAGTCCAAGTTAGTGATTTATGAACAAAGCCATGCTGACTATCCCTAATGGAGAAAGTGAGGACTGCAGATGCTGGAGATCAGAGCTGAAAATGTGTTGCTGGAAAAGCGCAGCAGGTCAGGCAGCATCCAAGGAACAGGAGAATCGACGTTTCGGGCATAAGCCCATTCCTGAAGAAGGGCTTATGCCCGATACGTCGATTCTCCTGTTTCTTGGATGCTGCCTGACCTGCTGCACTTTTCCAGCAACACATTTTCCACTCTGATTATCCCTAATCACTTCTTGCCTTTCCAAATACATATGAACCTGTCCTTTAGAATTCCTTCAAACACCTTGTCTGCCACTAACCTCAGGCTCACAGTATCGTTCCCTGACCTTTCCTTATCACCTTTCTCAAATAATGGCGCCTGTCTTGCAGCACCTCACCTGTGGCTATCAGTGATAGAAATATCTCAGCGAGGGGCCCGGCAATCACTTCCCTAACTTCCCACAAAGATTTGGGATAGACCTGATCAAGTCACACAGATTTACTCAGCTTTATGTATAAGACATCCAGTACAACCTCCTCTGTAATATGGATAGTTGTCAAGTTATCACTATTTATTTCCCCAAAGTCTCTAGCTTCCATGTCCTCTTTCAGTAAAAGCTGACATGAAATCCTCGGATAGTATCTCTCCCACCTTCTGTGGTTCCACAGACAACCTTGTTGATCTTTGAAGGTCCCTATTCTCTGCCTGGTTACACTTTTGTCCTTAGTGTTTTGTAGAATCTCTTTGGATTGTCCTTAAACCTCTTTCCACCCAAAGCTATCTCATGTATCCTTTTTGTCCTCCTGTTTTCCCTCGAGTGTACTCCTACTGCCCCTATACTCAGACCCAGCTGTCTGTACCTGCCATATCCCTCCTTCATCTTTTTGATCAGACCCCCAATTTCTCTAGACATACAGCATTCTCTACACCTACCAGACTTGGCCTTAACAGGAACATACTGTCTATGTACTCTTGTTGTCTCATTTCCACAGGCCCATGGAGGCAATGGCAGATGAGGATATGGAAACAGTCATTCTCAGTAAAGAGGTAGTGTTGTGAAAGATAACAGCCCAATGGTACATGGGTCTCCTGGCCGTGATGGAATGCATCCCAGGGGACTAAAAGAGATGGTGAAGGGTCTATTGTCCTTCCTTGCGAGAGCGATGGTTATGCTGCAGCTGTATAGGGTGCTGGTGAGGCCACACCTGGAGTACTGTGTATAGGTTTGATCTACTTACTTCAGCAAGGACGTACTCACACTGGAGGGGGTGCAGAGGAGGGTCACTAGTTTGAGTCGGGAGTTGACAGGGTTGGTGTATGTGGAGAGACTGAATAGACTGGGACTATACTTGTTGGAATTTAGAAGAATAGGAGGTTGTACTGGAAAAAATAAAATTAAGAAGGGAATAGATAAGATAGAAGCAGGGAGGTTATTTCGATTGGGGGGGGTAGCGGGTCAAACTAGAGAGCATAGCGTCAAAATAAGGGGGTATCTGATTTAGGACAGAGTTGAGGAGGAACGTCTTCAGCTAAAGGGTTATGAATCTGTGGAATTCCCTACTGAGTGTAGCAGTTGACGTTATCAACTTGAATGTCTTTAAGGCAAAATGTACATTTGTAAACAGGAAAGGAATTAAGGGTTATGGTGAGAGAGCAGGAAAGTGGAGCTGAGGCCATGAAAAGATCAGCCCTGATCTTATTGAATGGCAGAGCAGGCTTGAGGGGCCAGATGGCCTACTCCTGTTCGTATTCCTTCTGTTCTTATTTTCCCACTTTCCAGCCGTCCCTTTACCTGGGGTTGCAAAGAAATATTGAAAGTTCTCACCTTGTACCGTCAAAATTCACCTTTGTCAAATAATGAACACCAACTTTTAGATCTGGTCTATTATTTTCTGCAACTATTTTAAAACGAGTAGTATTATCGTCAGAGAATCCCAAGTGTGGAAGCAGGCCATTCGGCCCATCACATCCACACTGACCCTTAGATCCTCCTATCTTATCCCTGTAGCGCTGCATTTCACATGGCCAATCCCCCTCGCCTGCACATCCCTGAACACTGACGGCAATTTTACATGGCCAATCCACCCAACCCGCACATCCCTGAACACTGTAGGCAAAATCACATGGCCAATCCACCCAACCCGCACATTCCTGAACACTGTAGGCAATTTCACATGGCCAATCCACCCAACCCGCACATCCCTGAACACTGTTGGCAATTTCACATTGCCAATCCTCCCAACCTGCACATCCCTGAACACTGTTGGCAATTTCACATGGCCAATCCACACAACCCGCACATTCCTGAACACTGTAGGCAATTTCACATGGCCAATCCTCCCAACCTGCACATCCCTGAACACTGTAGGCAATTTCACATGGCCAATCCACCCAACCTGCATATCCCTGATCACTATCGGCAATTTCACATGGCCAATCCTCCCAACGTGCACATCCCTGAACACTGTCGGCAATTTCACATGGACAATCCAGCCAACCTGCACATCCCTGAACACTGCAGGCAATTTCACATGGCCAATCCACCCAACCCGCACATTCCTGAACACTGTAGGCAATTTCACATGGCCAATCTACCCAACCTGCACATCCCTGAACACTGCAGGCAAAATCAAATGGCCAATCCACCCAACCTGCATATCCCTGATCACTATCGGCAATTTCACATGGCCAATCCTCCCAACCTGCACATCCCTGAACACTGTCGCCAGTTTCACATGGCCAATCCACCCAACCTGCACATCCCTGAGCACTGTCGGCACTTTCACATGGCCAATCCACCCAACCTGCACATCCCTGAGCACTGTCGGCAATTTCACATGGCCAATCCTCCCAACCTGCACATCCCTGAACACTGTCGCCAGTTTCACATGGCCAATCCACCCAACCTGCACATCCCTGAACAATATGGACAATTCAGCCTGGATTATACACCGAACCTGCACATCTTTGGACTGTAGGAGGAAACCCGAGCACCTGGATGAAATCCCCACTGACAACCTCAATAAGGTGATCATCCTCTTCTTATTTCCCAGTTCCACTCAAGTAATTTCACCGGGCGAACCCCCATGATTATCCTCCCTGAGCACAACAGTAATGTTATCCCTAATCAAAAGCACCATTCCACCTTCTCTCTTATCCCCCTTTCTATCCTTCCTCTTACATCTATTCCCTGGGACATTAAGCTACCTGTCCTTTCCAACCTAAGCCACGTTTCTGTAATACCCACTATATCCCAGTCCCATGTTCAAAACCATATCTTAAGCTCATCTGCTTTCCCTGTCAAATCTCTTGCATTGAAATAAATGCAGTGCAGTGCTATCAAAAGGACAGACTGATAGGCAGAGGGGGTGGGATGGCCCTGTTGGTGAGGGATGACGTTCAGTCCCTTGCGAAGGGGGAGACACAGAATCAGGAGATGTAGAGTCAGATTGGAGGGTGGCTAATGTTGTCCGAATTTTCAAGAAAGGTGGGAGAGAGAAAACAAGGAATTATAGACCAGTTAGCCTGATGTCAGTGGTGAGAAAGATGCTTGAGTCAATTATAAAACATGAAATTATGGCTCATTTGGATAGTGGTAATAGGATTCGTCAGAGTCAGCATGGATTTACAAAGGGAAAATACTGACTGTGATTGAAAATTGGCTGGCTGTCAGGAAGCAAAGAGTAGCGATAAACGCTTCCTTTTGGAATGGCAGACAGTGACTAGTGTGGTACCACAAGGTTCGGTGCTGGGGCCGCAGCTGTTTACAATATACATTAATAATATAGATGAACATATTAAAAGTAATATTTGCAAATTTGCTGATGACACAAAGCTGGGTGGCAGGGTGAAATATGAGGAGGACGTTATGAGAATACAGGTTAACTTGGTCAGGCTAGGTGAGTGGACGGATGCATAGCAGATGCAGTTGAATGTGGATAAATGTGTGGTTATCCACTTTGGAGGCAAGAATAGGAAGGCAGATTACTATCTAAAAGTAGTCAAATTTGGTAAAGGGGAAGTACAACGAGATCTAGGTATTCTTGTACATCAGTCAATGAAAGCAAGCATGCAGGTACAGCAGTTAGTGAAGAAAGCTCACTGCATGCTGGCCCTCATAACTATAGTAATTGAGTATAGGTTCAAAGTGGTCCTTCTGCAGCTGTACAGGGCTCTGGTAAGACCGCACCTGGAGTGTTGTGTGCAGGTTTGGTCTCCACATTTGAGGAAGAGCATTGTGGCTATTGAGGGAGTTTTGGGTAGGTTCATGAGGTCAATTCCTGGAATGGCGGAATTATCATATGTTGAAAGATTGGAGCGTCTGAGCTTGCATACACTTGAGTTTAGAAGAATGAGAGAGGATCTGATTGAGACCTCCAAGATTATTAAAGGGGTGGACACTCTGGAGGCAGGAAGCATGTTTCCACGGATGGGTGAGTCCAGAACCAGAGGACACAGTTTAAAAATAAGGGAGAGGCCATTTAAAACAGAGTTGAGGAGAAACGTCTTCACCCAGAGAGTACTGGACACATGGAATGCTCTGTTCCAGAAGGCAGTGGAGGCCAAGTCTCTGGATACTTTCAAGAAAGAGATGGATAGAGCTGTTAAAGATAATGGAATCAAGTGTTACGGAGATAAGGCAGGAACAGGATAATGATTGTGGACGATCAGCCATGATCATAATGAATGGTGGTGTTGACTCAAAGGGCAGAATGGCCTATTCCTGCACCTATTGTCTATTGTACCTTGTCAGTCCTACCTCATTCTGTGGCTTGCCCTTGCCTGCTTTGCCTGTCAAACTTTTCAACTGTATCAGCCTCAGATTTACCTCCTATCTCACTATCTCTTTGGGTTTACTCCCACGCACTCACTGGTTTAATGTCTCCTGAGTAGCACGAGCAAATCTCCCTGCTTGGATATTAGACACCTTTCAATTCAGGTGTAATCCATCCTTCTTATGCACGTTAATTCTACCCCAGCAGAGATTCCAATGATCCAGAAATGTGAATCCTTCTCCCCTGTATCAGCTCCTTAGCCACGCATTCATCTGCTCTACCCTGCTATTCCTACTTTTTTCTAGCATGTGGCACTGGGAGTAATCCAGATATTACTACCCACAAGGACCTGCTTATTATCCTCCAGGCTAACTTGCTATATTCTCTCATCAGGACTTCATTCGTTTCTCTTATGTCATTGGTACCAATGTACAGTGACCTCCCACTGATCATTCTTCCCTTTCAGAATATTCTGCACCCTCAGAGCCATCCTTCACCCAGGCAGTCGGGAGGCACCACCCCATTCTTATGTCTCTCTGTTAGCTACAGGAACTGCAGTCTGTGCTGTAGACTAGAGAGCCCCCTGTCACCATCGATCGCGTGGAACTGGATATATCTCACATTAAACTAGTTACTTGGCTGTCAGTGCGATATTCCCCTGAGAGTGTGACGCTTTCCAAAACTGTATACTTGTTTGAGTTGGAAATAACCACAGGAGACTCCTGCACGACTTGCCCTCCACTCCTCCCTTTCTGAGAGGAAACCCATCTACCTGACTGGATTGGCTGTTTTCCTACCTTTCTGAAACTGCCACCTATCACACCCCCCGGCTCCTGTAAATTCTTCATTAGCTTTAACCGTCGCTCCATCTGATCCACGAAGTCCTCCAAGATTTGCATCCTCACTTCCTGCAGACAATTAGGATCATTGAAACTTTCCTGAAAATCTAAATCCAACAGGAAGAGCACATCACTGTACGAATGGCCATCTCTGCACCTTAACTGTCCACAGACCCAGAAAAAGGCGCACAGTCTTACAGCTTTACAAAACGCTACTCTAGAATAAATTAGTACCAATATTTTATAATTAAAAACTTAATCAAAGAATTATAAGATGTGTATTTAAAGAAATAAACCGTCACCCCACTGAATGTTGTAGCTTTACTAAAATAAAACAGACTAAGATTTATCTTTGAAGAGACCGAAACCCACCGAGCTGTGAGTCACAGAAGAACAGCACTAAACAGAACCTTTGGTCAAATCTGTCCATGCCGACCAGATATCCGAACCTAATCTTATCCCTCTTGCCAGCACCATATCCCTCTAAATCTTTCCTCTTCATGTCAAGTATCCAAATGCCTTTAAAATGCTATAATTGTCAGCCTCCACCACTTCTTCTGGCAGCTTATTCCATACACGCACCACTCTCTGCGTGAAAAGGTTGCTCCTTAATTCCCTTTTATATCTTTCCCCTCTCACCCTCAATCTATGCTCTCTATTTCTGGACTCTCCTACTCAGGGAAGAGACCTTGTCTGTTTACCCTATCCATGCTACTAATGATTTTATAAACCTCTACGGAGGTCACTCCTCAGTCTCTGATGCTCCAGGGAAAGAAAGCCCCAGCTTCTTTGCTCTCTTCCTGCAGCTCAAACCCTCCAACCCTGGCAATATCCTTATAAATCTTTTTTGAACCCTTTCAAGTTTCACAACATCCTTCCAATTGACGGAGAACAGAACTGCACATACTATTCCAAAAGAAGCCTAACCAATGTCCTGTACATGACCTTGCAACTTCTATACTCAATGCTTTCATCAATAAAGGAATTTATTCCAAACACTTTCTTCAATATCCTATCTACCTGCAACTCTACGTTCAAGGAAATATGAACCTGCACTGCAAGATATCTTTGTTCATCAACACTATCTAGGAATTTGCCACTAAGTGTATCAGTCCTGTTAAGATTTGCTTTTCCCAAATGCAGTACTTCACATTTATCTGAATTACACTCAATCTGCCACTTCTCACCCATCTGAACAATATCCTGTTGTCATCTGAGGTAACCCTCTTCGCTATCCATTGTACCTCAAATGTTGGTGTCATCTGCAAACTTACTAACTGTGACGTGCTCATATCTAAATCATATATATACACGATGAAAAGTAGTGGACCCAGCACTGATCCTTGCGGCACTCCACTGGTCACATGCCTCCAATCTGAGAAACAACCCTCCACCACCACCCTGCCTTCTGCATTTTAGCCAGTTCTGTATCCCAACGGCGAGTTCTCCCTGTATTCCATGAGATTTAACCTTGCTAACCAGTCTTCCATGGAGAACCTTGTCGAGTGCCTTACTGAATTCCATAGATCATGTCCACCTCTCTGCCCTCAACAATCCTCTTTGATACATCTTCAAATAACTCAATCAAGTTTGTGAGACATGATTTCCCACGCACATAGTCATGCTGACTATCACTAATCAGTCTTTGCTGTTCAGAATACATGCGCATCTTGTTCCTCAGGATTCCCTCCAACAACTTGCCCAGCATCAATGTTAGGCTTACCAGTCGATAGTTCCCTGGCTTGTCCTTACCACCTTTCTTAAATAGCGGCACCACGTTAACTAACCTCTAGTCTTTCGGCATCTCACCTGTGATAATCAATGATACAAATGTCTCAGCAAGAGGCCCAGCAATCACATTCCCAGCTTCCCAGAGTTCTAGGGTACACCTGATCAGGTGCTGGGGATTAACCAAGCTTTACGGGTTACAAGACACTCAGCACGTCCTCCTCTGTAAGCTGGACATATTCAACATGTCGACATCTATTTCCCCACATTCTATGTTGCCCATGTCCTTCTCCACAGTAAACACTGATGCAAAATATTCAGTTAGTATCTCTCCCATCTCCTGCAGCTCCACGTTTAGGTTACCTTGCTGATCTTTGCCCTATTCTCACTCGAGTTACCCTTTTGTTCTTAATGTATTTATTAACACCCTTGGGATTAGTCATAACCCTATTTGCCAAAGCTTTCTCATGTCCCCTTTTTGCCCTCCTGATTTTCCTCTTAAGTTTGGAACAACTCCTGCTTTGGAACAACTCCTGCATGACGTATCTAGTCACTTTTACCAGAACTTTGCCAGTATCCCTCTAAACCCTTCCTGTTTATATACCCATCCACATGCCTTTTAAATGTATTTCTATCAGCCTCCACTATTTCCTCTTATTCCATAGACTGCCGGAACCAGTTGTCCTTTAGGTCCCTTTGAAAAGATCCCCCCCACTTTAAAGCTGTGCCCTGTCAGTTTGGCATCCCCCAGCTCTGTGTAAAAGACCTTGTCTATTGACCCTATCGATGACCATCATGATTTTAAACACCTTTTATCGGTTAACTCCACAGCCTCCCATGTTCAAATGAAAACAGCCCCAGCCTATTCAGGCTTTTCCCTGTAGCTCAAACCCTCCAAAACTGGCAACATCCTTGTTCATTTCTTCTGAACCCTTTTATGTTCCACAACATCCTTCCGAGGCATTGAGACCAGAATTGCACACAGTATTCCAATAGTAGTCAGGCCAAACACTGTTTAGTTCCCTGACCGCCCCAGTCCTTATCCACAGTAAGTTCCAAAGTGAAATATTTATCTCGGATCTTGTAGTTTCACACATCGTTGCCTTCATTGATCATTAAGGAGACCGGGTTTGTCCCGAGCTCTTTTGCCCTTAATACACTTGTAGAGTCTCTTTGGATTTTCCTTAACTTTCTCTGCCAAAGCGATCTCGTGTCCCCTTTTTACATTCCTGATTTCCATCCTAAGTGTATTTCTACAGCCCTGATGCTCCTGAAGGGATTCACTTGAGTCAGCCAGTTATATCTGACATGTACCCACTTATTTCTTGACCAGAGCCTCGAAACTCAGCCAGTGTTTCCTAATTCTGTCAGCATTGAGCTGCACACTAACAGGAATATGCTAGTGCTGAATGTTCATTTTATCTCGGATTTAAAATATTCCTACTTGCCAGACTTCCCTTTACCTGCAAATAGCATTTAAACATTCATGACTAATACTATCTTGCTCCATTGTATAACTTGAGCTTGTGGACGAGGCCTGTCCTTTTCCATCGCTACTTTCAAACTAATACAAATGTCGTGACTTTCCAAAGCGCTCCCCCACTAACACCTCAGTCCCGTTCCCTACCTTGTTTCCCAAGGGAAGGTCACGTTTAGCCCTATTCTCCAGTTGGGCCATTTACATAATGACTGGGAGTTTCATGAACACAATTAACAAATTCGTTCCATACAAATGCTTAACAAAGTAACAATCCCATTCCAGGTTTGGAAAGGTTAAAATCCCCTATCATTACAACCATATTATTCTCAGAGATATCTGAGATCTCCTGACATATTTGCTCCTTCATCTCCCATTGCCTATTGCTATAATACGACCATAACAAACTAATGACCAATTTCTAAGTTCCACCAATATCGCTTAACTGGGCGATCCTGCATGAATACTCCCTCTAGGTACTGCTGGGATGTTTCACCCAATCAAAACCACCAACTCTCCTCCTGTCTTGCCTCCTGCTCTGTCCTTCCTGAATCATCTGTCCCCTGGAACATTGTGCTGCCAGTCCTGTCCCTCCCTCAGCTGTGTTTCTGTAATACCTCGGATATCCCAGTCCCATGTTCCCATCCATGCTCTGGGTTCATCTGCCTTATCAGTCCGGCCCTTTACATTGAAATAAATGCAGTTTAATCCACCAGTTTTCCCTCATTGTCTGCTATGTTCTTGCCTGCCTTGTCCATTTATATTGGTCTCTTGAACATCTGTACCAGCCTCAAATTTCTTTTGGCCTTACAACTGTTTGGGGTCCCACACCCCTGCGAGATGGTTTAAATCCTCTCGAGCAGCTCCAGCAGCACTCCCCATCAGGATATGGGTCCCCCTCCTGCTCCCAGTTCAGGTGTCTTCCCCACCCTGTCTACTTGTGCTGACACCTTTCAGACATCCAGGGACTGGTCCACCAAGCTCCATGTGTTCCTCGGTACTCCAGGAGGACCTATTATTCATGATCGATATCAATCCCTTATGAGACTTCCCACAGTGCGTAACCTCACAGTGATCAGAAGTAAACTCCATCTGCCATTACTCTGCTCAGTTTATCATCTGATCGATATCAGACTAAAGCCTGAGACCATCCCCCTCACTGTCGACAACACCCTCAGCTTTCATGTCATCTGCAAATCCACTGATGATACCTTCTGCTTTCACATGCGAGATATTAATGTACATAATATCCAGCAATGGTTCTTGCACAGATCCCTGTGGTACACCCGCAGGGCAAAGGTTTACAATCGTGAAAACACCCTCCACCAATTGTGGATCCAATTTGCCAACTTGCCTTGGATCCCATGGGCTCTTCCCTTTAGGACCAGCCTTCCATGTGGGACCTTGTCAAAGACCTTAATGAACTCCATGTCAACCATATCATCTGCACTGGCCTCATCAATATCAGAGGACAGTCCTCTACCAAATCCATACAGACAATCTCTAATGAATTCCTGTACTTTTGAATGTTGGTTCATCGTGCCCATCAGAATTGTTTCCAATAATTTCCCTCCCCCTGCTGTCAGACTATCTGCTCTGTAATTACCTGCCCATTCCCTTCTGCCCTCCCTGAACAAAGGAACCAAATTAGCGATTCTCCAATCATTCGCCACTTTACTTGTGGCCAGCAAAGTGTTAAATATATCCACCAGGGCCCCAGCAATCTGCTCCCTTCCCTCCCATAGCAGCCTGGGATACATTTTATTGTATGGGAATTTGTCTCCCTTTTTGCCTGTGAATACATTTAACACCTCCTTCTCATTGATCTTAACATGTTTGAGAACCTCACCATCCCAACTGAAATCCCCGGCGACAATGTCTTTCTCCTGTTTGAATACAGATAGAAAGTATTAATTGAAGACCTCGCCTACTTACTCTGGCTCCATGCACTGATTGTCGCTTTGGTTTCTAACAGGCCCCATCATTTCCACAGTAATCCTCATACTTTAACTGGACTTATTAAATATCTTGTGGCTTTTCCTTAACATTATCTGCTCAGGATATCTTGTGACCATTGTTTGCCCGTTCATTTTTAAGGAGCCCCCCATCCCCATCCCCCCGTGCTTTTTATCTAATGGCTTTGTTTCCCATTATTGTTAGCGTCGTCCATTTTGCCTGAGTTTCCACAAGGTTTTGAATCTTCCACCTTTTGTTCACCCTGTAACCACATCTCTCTGGTGTCTAAATCTCTTTCATCTCTGTGTCACAAATTCAGCTACCTTATTGAAGAAACTTTGTCGACAGGGAAAATTAAAGTTCTGTACTCTTTTCCACAATTTCCTATCACAAAGCAGTTCGCTAATATAGAGTTTTAGTTAAACCTTATCCCATCCTGTTCCTTTCTGCTTGTCTTCAGCAACATCCCCATGCTGCTCCGATGCATCACGTTTTCTATTTGGATTTGGATTTGGAAAACACTTTGCTGTGGGTATGTCGTGTAGACCACGTGAGGATGGGCAGATGTCCTTCTCGAAAGGACAGGTGTTTGGGTTTTTTGTACATCAGCAATGGTTTCATATTTATGGATTGTTAATTACTATTAAATTATTGATTTGAAATTCCACCATTTCTGATAGTGGGATTCAAACCTGTCTCCCCTGAACATTAGCTGACGTTTTGGATACATGCCCTAACAGTAATATCACATGGACATCACTTCACGTGTTCACACGTTGCTCATCCCTGAGCACAGATACCTTTCTCCCCACACAACTGTGTGATCCTGACATCTTCCTGCACTCAGTATCTCTCCATGTGGTATCCCTCACTGTGAGGGTCTAATTGCTGCCTCTGTCAGCACCTCTCCCTCTTGCAGCTACTCCAGGTCCTGAGCCAACAGAATTCTCTTCTCCAGAAAGATGCAACAGCGCAGGCCAGGGATGGAAACTGGGATTTTCCAGATCTCTGTGGGACTCAGTGCCAATCTTCATGTGTAACCCTCACTGCATCAGTCTAATTTCCCATTCTGTATATTTGTCTGCCTCCTGCAGGTATTCAGGAAGGTCCTGACTCAATAGACTTCCCAACTGCTGGATGGGTCGTCCATCACCTCATCGAATGCAATTGGTGAGCCTGAACGCAGGCAGATCTGGAGCCTTCAATAAATCCTGCAGCGAGGTAATATCACTCACAGTGACCAGAGCAGAGGACATTTAAAGGGTGAGAATCTTCAGCTCACAGGACATGTCATGGATACAGTGCTGAAGGGCAAACACAGGTCATAAAGCTCCCAGTCTCAATCTCCACCCTCTTGTAAGAGGATTATTTTCCAGCTCTGCTGTCCTAAGCCTTCCTGAGACAGTATAGCGAGTTCACAGTTATCAATCCAGGCCTGTGCTGTCTCAGTGAGCATCAGTACAACAGAGGGGAAAACAGGCCTCCCTTATGAAAGTGGTATTGAAGCGTAAGATCTTTCTGTTCCCTGGTCCCTCTCATACATTCTCTGTTGTCCTATCATCGAGTCATACAGCACGGAAACTTACCTTTCGGTCCATCCTTATCTGGGCCAGTGCCTTGAATGCTTCTTACTCTGAGAACAGTTCCTATCGCTGTAACCTCCTCCCTTGTCTCCAATCCCACTGTATATTTAAAACCTACTCCAATGCTGAATATTCTCCCTTCTCTGTAAACTGCTTCAATCTGAATAATGTTTCTAATCCCAGCAATCTCCTCCTTTAGTCATTACAATTATCCCTATTACTGTCAACTTGCACAATACCCATAGCCCACCCTGTCTCTGTAACATCCTCCAGCCTTTACCAACCACCCCATCTGTGTACCTTCCTCCAGCCCCTACAGTACATGATACCACTATCACCTTCAATCCCTATAACATCCCTGCCTCGTGTCCTACATCACCAATGACCTCTGAAATCATACTATCCGAACAGACCTCCCTATCTGAGTAAACCCCTCCAGTCCCTTCAGCCTTTCCTGCCAGTGTAATCTGCTCCAATCCCTGCAACCCTCCCTGTGTATAGTGTTCTGAAGGCAATTTAACCTTCCCCATGTCTGCAAACGCATCCATCCTCTGTGATATCCTCTGTTGCTGTGACCTTCTCCCATCACGACAATGTTTCGTTACTCTACTTCCTGCCATCAGTACTAGCCTTCCTGACTCTGTAACATCGTAAAGTCACTAATACCAACCATGTACCTGAAACATCCTCTTTGTGGCTGTATCCAAGCCCACTCCGTACAGCTCCCTCTTTCTGTAACCTCCTTCTGTCTGAAGAACCATCCAGTGTCAACACCCCTCTGTATTACTAACTTCATCCAACCTCTTCCAGCTCCTCGCTATCACTGTACGCCATCCTATCCCTACTCACCTCCTTATCACGTCATTTCATCTCTGCAAACCTCACGGTCATAATAAATCTCTTCTATCTCTACAAAATCGTCCAAATCTCAGTAAACACTTCTCTTCCTACTCCCCTCCCTGTGCATGTAATCTCATTGAATCTTTAGAAACATTTGCCTATTATCACTTCTGGAAGAGACGACAATATATGTTTCTCCAATGAACACTACATCCTATAATCCTCCCTGTCACGGTAACTTTCTCCAACCCATTCACACATCCCTTTTCAGTCACATCCTCCAGCCTCCACACGATGATTGGCCGTCTCTATCTCATTAAATCTCGGTCAGACTCCAAAAGCCCCCCTATCTCTGTCACATCCCATAGTTAATCCATCCCTTTCTATCTCTGTATCCGCCTCCATTCACTCCCTGCCTCCCTATCTCTGTCAACATCTGCAGCCATTCCTCCCGTCCCGATCTCTTTCACCTCTCCCAGTCACTGCTTCTCTCCCATCTCCGTAAGCTCACCAAATCACTCCTTCCACAACCTCCACAAATTGCGGGCCAAAGGGCCTATTGCTGTGCTGTACTGTTGGATTTTCTAATTTTCTGGCATCTACCTGGCAGAGCCTCTCGGAATCTTAGATGTTCTGTTCAATTTCTTTGCGATTTTTTGAAATGTCAATGGTTCAACCTCAGTCTACTCCACCTCTTTCTATGAGAAAATCCCACCATCTCCAGAATCAGCTGAGTGACCCTTCTCTGACCTGCCTCCAAGACAAGAATAGCTTCCCTTCGGGAATTCACACTGTTCATAATATTCTAGGGGTGGGCTGACTGGTACCTTGTATAGTTTTAGAAAGAAATCTATACATTTTGACTCCATTCCATTTGTAATAAATGGCAACATTTGCTTTACCTCCTCAATTACCTGCTGACCCTGTAAGCTACCTTTTTCAAATTGATACACAATAATTCCCAAAACACTTTGTGCAGTCAGTCTGAAACCAAACAGTGTTAGCCTGACAGTAAGTCAGGAACGTGCTGAAGTGTATTACAAAGGATATGGCAATAAACGATAACTGGACACTTAGAAACAATTGGAGATGCATGATATTTTAAAAGGAGGATATTTTTAATCTGTTGGATTCTATATTTTGGTGTCACCATAAATGGCAGAATAGATAAGGGTGGGGGAGGCTAGTGGCAGTAGGGGGATATTTGAAATTTCAGAAGCATTTTGACAAGTTTTAACCAGGGCTGAAGAGTAGTGAGAGAGAGAATAGGGCCCCTGAAAGGTCAATGGGGCTGTCCAAGAGGAATCACTGTTGATGTGGAATATCCGAATCAAATATTTTGCTTTAGGATTTACTGTGGAGAAAGATATGGAAGCTTGGAAACTTGGGAAAATACATAGTAATGTCTTGAAGAGAGTTTACATTTGAGAACAGGAGGTGATGGATGTCTGAACATGCAAAAAGTTAGATAAAATCTTGGGACATGATCAGATGTATCCCAGTGCCTAGTGAGAAACTAGGGAGGCATTACAGAGCCCTTCGCAGAGATATTTGTATCATTGACAGCCACTACAGGCCAGTGAGACTGATGGGAGGGTAATTAGTTGGACTAGATTCTGAGAGAAAGAATCATCATGCATTTGGAAAGGCAAGAACTCATTAGCGATAATCAACATTGCTTTGTGTGTGGAAACGGATGACTGAGTACTTGTGGAGGTAGACAAATAACAGATCAAGGCAGAGCAATGGATGATGTCTCCATGGACTTTAGCAAGGCCTTTGACAGGGTCTGCATGGCAGACTTGTTATTATGTTTAGATCACACATAACCAGGGAGCACTCACCAACTGGATATAAAACAGGATTGACGGTAGGAGACAGAGCATGTTCAGAGAGGGTTCAGAGAGTGGGCGGCATGGTGGCACCGTGGTTAGCACTCCTGCCTCACAGCGCCAGAGACTCGGGTTCAATTCCCGCCTCAGGCGACTCTGTGTGTGGAGTTTGCACATTCTCCCCGGGTGCTCCGGTTTCCTCCCACACTCCAAAGATGTGCCGATCAGGTGAATTGGCCATGCTAAATTGCCCCTAGTGTTGGTTAAGGGGTAGATGTAGGGGTATGGGTGGGCTGCGCGTCGACGGGGCGGTTTGGGGCCTGCAGGCCTGTGACCAACGGTGTGACATGGGGTTTAGTGCTCGGTCACTGTTGTGTATCATTTATATAAACAGTTTGGTTGATAATACAGGAGTCATGGTTAGCAAGTTTGTGAGTGAGACTGAAATTGGTGGTAAAGTGGGCAGCGAAGAGGGTTATCCAAGAGTACAATGGGGTCAACAGTACTGCTAGACCAGTGAGTTTATAAATAACAGGTGGCCAAATGCAAGATGTTGCGTATTGCTAAGGCAAACCAGGCTGGACTTGTACAGTTAATGTTCAGCCCCTGGGTAGTGTTATCAATCAGAAACCCAGGGATGCAGATACACAGTTTTCTTTTGAAAGTGGTGTCACAGGTAGACAGGCTGGTGAAGCAGGCATTTGGGATGGTTATCTTCATTGGTCAGAGCATTGAGAGTAGGAGTTGGGATGTCATGGTGTGGCTGTACAAAACATTAGTGAAGCCACCATAAAGCATTATTGATTATGTGGAAAAGCACAACTGGTTCACTTATGTCCTTGAGAGAAGGACATCTGACATTCTCTTCTGGTGTGGTCACATGTGACTCCAGACCCACAGTAATATGGCTGACTCTGAGCTACCTCTGAGCAATTAGCAGTGGGATAATGTACACTGGACCAACCGGTGGCATCCTCAGCCCATGAAGGAATCAATGAAATTACATGTCCACCTCTACCTCTGCAAACCACTCCAGCTGCAACAATTCATACTGGCTTTGTAACATTGTTCAGGCCTTTGCCTCTGTCTGTAACACTGTTACCACCTCCAGCGCCTTCACCTCTCCCTGTTCCGATATTCTGACTAAACCCTGACAATGTTTCCTCTTCCTACTGCACTCCTCCTGCTAGTCAACCCCTAGTGATGCCTTTAAAAAAAATTCCATATTTCTAAAACATTGACTTCTTCAGAAATGTTCGGTTATTTTTGTATTCTAAGCAGCTCTTAATCAACCCCTGGGAATTACTTGGCCAAGACTGTCCGAACTGCGGGAGGAGCATTGGCAAGGTGTCGGGAACCTCGAGACTTGCTGTGGGGAGAAAGGGGAATCCAGAAAACAACACAAAGAGCGCGTGACCACACCAACATCTCACCCACCCCCTTCCCACGGCCACCTTCTGCCCCAAGTGTAACAGAATCTGTGGAAGGCCACATTGGTCTGTACAGCCACCTACAGACTCCGCCTGAGAGCGGGAGAGAGTCAGCCTCGACTGTGACCCATCACCTATAAAATGGTGAGATTGGAAAGTTGAATTCCCTTTCAATTGTCCTACTGCCTTTGTTACAAATTCCAGTAATCTCCCGTCCAAAGCCATGCCTTACAATGTAATGCTGTAAAGGGTCTTAAACACTGTCCTTCAAATTCTGTGTTCTGACTCTTATTACCCAGAATTTTATCTCCTAATGATTGATAATCTGAGGCCACAAGTTTTCTTGATCATCCCATTGTTATCCCTAACGATGAGAGTTCCCCATCCTCCTTCCCATTCTGCCTGACTTTCCACAATATTGTGTAGCCTTGAATATTAATGCCCCACCTTTTGTTCACTCTGTGACCATGTCTCCCTGATGGTGATTAGATAGATATCACAGTCACATGTGCATATCCCTTATTGCAAATGTTTTGTGCATTCAAATTAAGAAATAGTAATATACTCTTTAAATCACAATTTCCTGTCACAAACTTATCTGCTGATGTACAATTTTCGTTAAACTAGGCCTCTTCCTGTTTCATTCTCCTCAGCCACAGCCCCATGTTTCAATATTTCAATCTTTCTCTATGGAATTGGAAATTTCCTTTCAGCTGCGCCAAGTCCCTCCTCGTCTGTGTCAGTTTAAAGCACTCTACATAATCCTGGTCATATGATTGACCAGGGGACTGTTCCCAGCATTGTAGCATCCCATTACAATAGCTGACTCATCCCTGAGTACTGGTAGCAGTGCTTACTGCATCAGAATCACTTCTTTTGCCACCATGGTTTCATCCTGAAAACATCCTGCACTCTGGTGATATCACTCAGTATCTCTTCATGTGGTATCCCTCACGATGTGGATCTAATTGCTGCCTATGTCAGCGCCTCTCGCTCTTTCAGCTGGTCTGAGATCCTGAGCCAAAAGAATTCACCGATCTGCAACAGCACAGACCTACTCAGTGCTACTCTACATGAGTTATCTTCACTGCAACAGTCTAATTTCCCATTCTGTCTTTTTCTGACTCATGCAGGTAATCAGGATGATTCTAACTCCTGTTTCATCCATCACCTCATTGAAAATGCTTGGTCAGCCAGGGAGAGATGGAGATGGAGATGGAGATGGAGAGGGAGATGGAGAGGGAGAGGGAGAGGGAGATGGAGATGGAGATGGAGATGGAGATGGAGATGGAGATGGAGATGGAGATGGAGATGGAGATGGAGATGGAGATGGAGATGGAGAGGGAGAGGGAGATGGAGATGGAGATGGAGAGGGAGAGGGAGAGGGAGAGGGAGAGGGAGAGGGAGAGGGAGAGGGAGAGGGAGATGGAGAGGGAGATGGAGATGGAGAGGGAGAGGGAGATGGAGATGGAGATGGAGATGGAGATGGAGATGGAGATGGAGATGGAGATGGAGATGGAGATGGAGATGGAGATGGAGAGGGAGATGGAGATGGAGATGGAGATGGAGATGGAGATGGAGAGGGAGAGGGAGATGGAGATGGAGATGGAGATGGAGATGGAGATGGAGATGGAGATGGAGATGGAGATGGAGATGGCGATGGCGATGGAGATGGAGAGGGAGATGGAGATGGAGATGGAGAGGGAGAGGGAGAGGGAGAGGGAGAGGGAGAGGGAGAGGGAGAGGGAGATGGAGAGGGAGATGGAGATGGAGATGGAGATGGAGATCTGGAGCCTACAATAATTCCTGAAGCCAGTAAAATCAATCACAGTAAACAGCACAGGGTGGAGGTAGTAGACTTCTATATTCAGACCCGGAAGACAGGACAAAGATACACTCTGGGCTACATTCTAGGCTTCATTCCCACCATCTTGTGAGGGTCCTTCTTTCCCCTCTGCTTTACTGGTCCTCCCGGAGACATTACAGGAGGTCCCGGGCAACAGTCCTGGCCCATGCTGTATTAGTGACCTCTGTAATATCCTCCAGTCCCAATAATCCTTCCTCTGTTTGGAAGCTTCTCTAGTCCACACAATGCTCTCTATCTCTGTCAGGTTCTTCAGTCCCTAACACCCTAATCCTTAAACTTTTACAGTAGATACTAAATTTCTTCATCCCTGTAAATGCCGAGTCCTATCTATCCCTATAAACTCCTCCTACTAATGCCACCCTCCATGTCAATTTGTTCTGTCTCTAACCTCTCCATCCATCTCAATCTGGATAAATGTCTCCAGCTCCTACAACCTAACTTATCTGTGAAAAAATTGTAACCTCGTTATCGTTCTCCATTTCTTCCATCTTAATCTATTTAAACTTCACCCACACCCCACCAACCCGCCTGACCACAGGAACTTCTTCCAGTTTGTGCAAAGCTCCCCAACTGTGGAACCGATTCCAACCCAGCAACCTGCATTTTCTAGAACCAAGAAGTATTTTTATATCTGTGAACATGTTCAGTTACGACAACCTTCCATATCTCTGTTAGTATACACAATACTCTTCTCCCTGAACACCCACTGTCTGTGCCTCTCACTCTGCCTGCCTCTCCCTACATCCATTCCAATCTCCAGAATATAACCCAGCTCCCTCTATCTCTGTAAATCCTCCAATTACCCAAGCCCCTTTGTCCCACTGACACTCTTGACCAGATGTAACTGCATTTAACTCTAACATCCTTGAGATCCTGTAAGACTCCATATCTCTGTAACCTCGACCCATCTGTTAAAACCACAACTACTGAGGAATGACTCCCTCCATTCGCCATAAGGCAGATGGAATGATAGTGAACAGATATGATTGAACTGTCATTCTGGAGATGTAGATGCAGAATGACCATCGCAGGGAACTGAATATTGAAGTGTTGTTGGGATCTAGGCAGGCTAGGTAAAAAGCCAACAAGTTGTGAAGAAAGGGTGAGGTTAATGCATCAATGAGATAGCCACGTGGAACTCATGTCCAAAATTTGGAGGCTATTTGGGTGGAGCTGGGAATGAAAAAAACAGCAGCAATCATTGGCCAGAATTCTTTTATAGGGACCAACCAGTAATGGTAATGTAAATATGGTTACAGTCAGGACACCGAATGTAGTTGTGGCAAGGGCAGTACAGGAACTGTGTATGACAGTGGTCCCCATCCCGACTGGATAACTAATGAGTATCAGGGCTGTAATGGATGGAATCATGGATTGTATACGAGATGGTTTTCTAAAACATTATATCAAGGAGCCACCAACAAAATTGTCTGTTGTAGATCAAATGCTGTGTAATAATAAATATCTAATAATGCCACGATAAAGTAGTGTTGTGAACAGAGACCCATAATGTTATGCAGTATATATTGAGTTTGAGCTCAGACCATGAGATGTAGGAGCGAAGTTAGGCCATTTGGCCCATTGAGGATGCTCTGCCCTACAATCAGATCATGACTGATCTGATGACCTTCAACTCTACTTTCCTGCCTTTTCCCAAAACACTTGTTTGCCCGATTCATTAAAATCTGACCAAGTCTGTTGTGAATATTCTTAATGACCCAGCCTCGACAGCCCCATGCAGTCAGGAATTCCCACAGAGTCCCTACCCTCTGAGTGAAGACATTCCTCCTCATCTCCATCTTAAATGGGTGAGCCCTTGCTGCGATTTTCTGCCCCCTGGTTACAGATTCTCACGCCATTGAAACGAAACGAAGTGACAGAGATAATTATTGCAGATGACATGAAAATTGGTGGAGTTGGAGTTAATGAGCAAGGTGATCCAAGGTTGAAGGAAGTTACAAATCTGTAGGAAAGAAGTGCAGAGACATGACAAATAGAGTTTAATCTGGACAAGTCTGAGGTCATGTCAAATTCAAGAAGAATGTTAGCATCCTGAGGGACATTGATATACAGAAGGATCTTGGTGCAAGTCAGTCACTCCCAGAAAATGGCAACAGAAGTGTTTCAGATGGGAAAGAAAGCAAAGGGAAAACTGGCCTTCTTAGGCCACAACTTTGGGTATAGTGGGTTGCATCCGATGCTGTAATTGTATAAAACTTCTGTTTGGCAACATTTGGAGTTCTGTGTGCAGTTCTCATCGCCACACAATAAGGAGGATGTGGAGGCTTTGGAAAGAGTGCAAAAGGGGTTTGTCAGCACGTTGTCTGTGCTAGGTATTTGAAGGGAGTGTTAGGTATAAGAGGAAATTACACAAAGTTGGATTGTTTTGTGAGAGTATCAGAAGCTGACAGGCGACCAGGTACAGGAAAATAAAATTATGGCAGGGACAGGTCATATGGATAGTCAGAATCTCTTTTCCAATGTGTAAGTTTCAAATAGTAGAGCACATAGATTTAAGGTGAGAAAGAGGAAGTTTAAACGAGATGTGTGAGGCACGTTTTTAACGTAGAGAATGAAAGTTACTGAGGGAGGTCGGAGAAGCAGAAATATGAGCAAAGCATTGAAGTGGCATTTGGACAGAAACATGAACAGGCAGAGAATAGAGTGATACGGACTATGTGCAGGTAGATGGGACTAGTTTAGAATAACATCATGGTCAGCACAGCCATGTTGGCCGAAGGGCCTATTACTGTGCTGTACTGTTATGTTTTCGAACTTCCCAGCAACTAACCTGTGAGATCCCCCCAGAATCTTGAATGTTTCATTCAATTTCTCTCTCATGTTTTCTGAATGTCAATGGGTTCAACCTTCATCTACTCCACCTCATGAGAAAATCCCTCCATTCTCAGGATCAGCTGAGTGACCCTTCTCTGGCCTGCATCCAATGTGACAATGTCGTTCCTTAGGACACCCAGACTGCTCATAATATTCTAGGTGTAGTCTGACTTGTACCTTACCCGAGATCTCCCTCTTTTTAGATGCCATTCCCTTTGTAATAAATACCAGCATTTGATTTGTCTTCTCTTTCCTGCTGACCCTATACGCTACCTTTTTCAGATTAATAAATAAGAACTTCCACAACCCGTTCCGTTGTCAGTCTGAAACCAATTACTGTTAGCCTGACAGTAAGTCAGGAGCATGCTGAAATATGTGGACCTAAAAAACACATTTTATACAAGACACTTTGTTATTGAGCCTTTTGGATTTTATTTGTTGGTGTGAATATAAATGGGAGAGGAGATAAGGGTGTTGGAGATGTGGCAGTACGGAGGTTAAAGATTATTTGAATTTTCAGAAGCCTTTGCACAAGTTTCAAGAAGGGCTAAAGAGTAACCTGGTAGAGAATAGGGCCCGTTAAAGATCAAGGCAGTGTGGAACCAGGGGAGATGGTGAGGTCTTAGCAAAGAAAAATCTTGTCAGAATTTACTGTGGAGAAAGACATGGAAACTCGGGAACTTGGGGAAATAAACAGTGATGACTTGGAAAGAATCCTCAACAGAGAAGAGAAAGTGCTGGAGTCTTAAAACAAATAAAGGTAGATCAATCCTCAGTAGCTCATTAGGTCGATCCTGGAACATCGTGGGAAGCTAGGGAAGAGATAGCAGTGTCCCTAACAGAGATATTTACATTATCAACAGACACAGTAAGGTTCTGGAAGACTGGAGGGCGGCTAATGCTGTTCCATCACTTCAAGCTGAAGGGAAAAGCCAGCAAATTATATCCCAGTGATGGGTAAGTTGTTGGAGGAGCTTCTGAGAGAAGGGAGCTACGTATTTTAGGAAGGGGAAGGGCTGATTTGAGATAGTCAGCATGGCTTTGAGAGTGGATAACAGTGTTTTACAAACCGGATTGACTCTTCAAGGAGATGGAGACAGTGAGGTCTGCAGATGCTGGAGATCAGACGTGAGAGGGTTTTGCTGGAAAAGCACAGCAGGTCAGGCAGCATCTGAAGGGCAGGAAAATCAACATTTCAGACTGGGGCCCTTCATCAGGAATGAGGAGGTTGCCAAGAGATAGATGAATATAGAGCAGTAAATGTTGTCCACACGGACCTCAGCAAATAATTTGACAAGGTTCCAAGGGAAGTAGAACGTTGAGTCAAGAGGAAGAAGGAAGCTGACTTAAGGTTGAGGAAGCAAGAATCGAGTAGAACTCTAGAGGGTTACATGGGGAAGCACAGTGTCTCCGTGGTTAACACTGCTTCCTCATAGCACCAGGGACCTGACTTTAATTCCAGGCCCCGGCGAATGTATATGGAGTTTGCATGTTCTCCCATCGTCTGCGTTTGTTTTATCCCGGTGCTCCGCTTTCCACCGACATCCCTAAGATGTGCAGGTTCGGTGACTCAGCCATGCTAAATTACCCAGAGTGTTCAAGGATGTGTAGGTTTCGGCATTTTAGTCAGGGAAAATGTAGAGTAATATGGTGGGGGAATGGGTCTGGGTGGGATATTCTTTGGAGGGTTGGTATGGTGTTGTTGGGCCAAATTGCCTGTTTCCACACTGAAGGGATTCTCCTGAAGGAACCAGGAAGGAACTGAAGAATGGAATTAGGACAGTTCGAAGGGGGCATGATCAAGCTTTGTTTGGAAGGATGAAGGAATACTAAAAGGTATTCTCCACTTACATGTGGAACAAGAGCATGGCCAGAGTGAGGGTAAGGCTGATTAGGGTTAGTGGAGGGACCTTGTGTTTGGAGTTGGTGGAGGTAGGGGAGGTCCTTAATAAATGCTATGCCTCAGTATTTACAACTGAGATGGACCTTGTCATTTGTGAGGACAGCATGAAAAGGACTGATACATGTTTACAGGATGATGTTAAGAAGGAGGATGTGCTGAGAATTTTGTAAAACATAAGAAGAGATAAATCTGCCGCACCCGAAGGGATATGTCCAAAGTTACGACAGGAAGCGAGGGAAGAGATTGTTACGCCTTTGGCGATGACCTTTGCACCCTCATTGTCCACTGGAGTGATATCAAATGATTGGAGTGTGGCAATTATTCCCTTGTTCAGGAAAGGTAATAGGGATAATCTTTGGAATTACAGACCTGTCTTTTTTATGTCTGTGGTGTGCAGATTATTGAGGACGACTCTGAGACATGATTTATGATTCATTAGAGATAGTCAGCATGGCTTTGTAAGGGGCAGATCATGCCTCAAATCTTATTGAATCCTTCGAGAATGTGACACAACACGTTTATGGCTAATTCAGAAATTACGGAGGCATGGGATATAGGGAAACCTGTATGTCTGGATACAGAATTCCTGGCTCACAGAAGACAGAGGGTAATGAAAAATGGAAACCATTCATCCTGGAGCTTGGTGACCAGTGGTGTTCTGCAAGGATTTGTTCCGGCGACCCTGCTGTTTGTGATTTTTATAAATGACTTGGATGTAGGTGTGGAAGGGTGGGTTAGTAAGTTTGCCATTTTCAGAAAGGTTGGTGGAGTGGTCGTTAATGTGGAGGGCTGTTGTAGGTTGCAACCGGACATTGACAGGATGCAGAGCTGGGCTGAGAAGTGGCAGATGGAGTTCAGTCTGGAAAAAATGTGAAGTGATTCATTTTGGAAGGTCGAACTTGATTTTAGATTACAGAGTTAAAGGTGGGAATCTTGGCAATGTGGAGGAACAGAAGGATCTAGGGTTCCATGTCCATAGATCCCTCAAAGTTACCACCCAAGCTGATAGAGTTGTTAAGAAGGACTATGTTGTGTTGACCTTTATTATCTGGGGGATTGAGTTTTAAAGCTGTGAGGTTATGCTGCAGCTCTATAGAGCCCTGGTTAGACCCCACTTGGAATATTGTGTTCAGCTCAGGTTCCCTCATTACAGAAAGGATGTGGAAGCTTTAGAGATGGTAAAGATGAGATCTACCAGGATGCTGCCTGGACTGGAAAGCATGTCTTATGAAGAAAGGTTGAGGGATCTAACGCTTTTCTCATTGGTGTGAAGAAGGGTGAGTGGTAATATGGTGCAGGTGAACAAGATGGTGTAAGGCGTAGTCAGTGAATAATGCGAGACTTCATTTTTGCATGGCATAAATAGCTATTATGAGGGAGAATGATTGGAAGTGATTTGGAGGATGGTTAAGGGGAGATGTCAGAGGTAGGTTTTTTACACATTGGCTGGTGGGTGGAAATGTCAGAGGTGGGTTTTTTACACAGAGAGTGGCGGGTGGGTGGAATGCACTGCCAGCAGTGGTAGTAAAATTAGATACATTAGGTACATTTAGTAGACTTTTGGATAGGCACATGATGATCGTAAAATGTAGGGTACGCAGTTAGTTTGATCTTATGGTCGGATAAATGATTGGCATGGCATCATGACCGAAGGGTCTTGTTCTGTACTGTTCTGTGTTCTACATTCCATGTGGTAAACTGAGTAATAAGCTCAGATCAATGCAAAAGGATAAGGCATTCAGGAGGAGCTAGTCAACTGGATACAAAATTGGGCTTGATGGTAGGAGACAGAGGGTGATGGGAGACATGTTGTTTTTCTGACTGGAGGCATGTGACCAGCGGTGTAGTCGGTCCACTGTTGTTTGTCATTTGGATAAATGGTTTGGATGGGATTATTGGTTTCCTGGTAAGTAAGTTTTTTTGGGTGACACCGAAATTGGTGGTAAAATGGACAGTGAAGAAGCTTATCTATGATACAACAGGATGAACAGTTCTGCTGGGATAGTGGGCTGAAGAATAGCAGATGGAGTTTAATTAGATAAATGTGAAGTATTCCATTTTGGTACAACAAACCAGGGTAGGACTTGCACATTTAATGTTCGAGCCCTGGGTCGTGTGGTCAATCAGTGACCCAGGGACGCAGGTGCACAGTTTTTTTGAAAGTGGTGTCACAGGTAGACAGGCTGGTGAATCAGGCGTTTGGGATGGTTACCTTCATTGTGCAGAGCATTGAAAGGAGGAGTTGGGATGTCATGTTGTGGATCCGTTGCTCCTGATGCGGTCTCCTCTACATTCGGGAGACTGGACATCTCTTGGCAGAGCGCTTTAGGGAACATCTCTGGGACACCCGCACCAATCAACCACACCGCCCTGTGGCCCAACATTTCAACTGTGGTTGTCAGTGACAGAAATATCGCTGTCAGGGAGTCCTTTAATTTCGTCCCTAACTTCCTCCGAAATCCAGGGACAAACTTGATTAGTTCCCAGAAATTGTCTTGTTTTTATAGATTTTAAACTCTCCAGCACCTCCTGCTCTGTAATGTGGACTCTTTTGAAGTTATCACTGTTTATTTCCCTGACTTCCCTCGCCTTTGTCCACAGTAGGTTGTAATGTGATTTTTTTTGTTTAAGATGTCACCTGTGATTCCACACATTGATGGTGCCATTGATCTTTAAGGGGCCACATTTTGTCCCGAGTTAATCTTTTTTTATGAATATTCTTGGAGAATATCTATGGATTTTCCTGAACCTTGTTTGCCAAAGCTTTCTTGCTCCCCTTTTGGCCCTCCTGATTTCCCTCTTAAGTTTATTACCACACCACAATGTTCTTCAAGAGATTCACTTAATCCAGATGGCTAGAAATGATGTGCCCACTTTTTTCTTGACCATAACCTCAATATTCCCAGTCATCCAATGTTTCCTACTTGTGATCAGCATTGTCCTTCACACTAACAGGAATATGCTGGCCCTGAACTCTCATTTTCTCTATTTTGAAAGCTTCCCACATGTCTGAGGTCCCTTTACACAGCCTTTAAATATTAACTTTTAAAATCTCTTGACTAATACCTTCTGAATTGGGGTAAGTCCAATTTTGATCATTAACTTGTGGACCAGGCCTACTAATTATCCATGCTGAAAAAGTGTTGCTGGAAAAGCGCAGCAGGTCAGGCAGCATCCAATGAACAGGAGAATCGACGTTTCGGAGAAGGGCTGATGCCCAAAACGTCGATTCTCCTTTTCCTCGGATGCTGCCTGACCTGCTGCGCTTTTCCAGCAACACATTTTCAGCTCTGATCTCCAGCATCTGCAGTCCTCACTTTCTCCTACTAATTATCCATAGCTACTTTCGAACTAATGTAATTATGGTCCCTTTTCCAAAATGCTCCCCCACTAACACCTCAAGCACTTTTCCCTACCTTGCTTCCTGAAGGGAGGTCAGGTTTCACCTCTTTCTTCATTTGGGTCAGTTACATATTGACTGAGCCAGTTTTCTTGAACATGCTGAACAAATCCCTCCCATCCAAGCTCAGAACATTTTGTCAGTCTCAGTCTCAGTTTAGAAAGTTAAAATCCCTGACCGTTACAGCCCTATCATTCTTACAAATATCTGAGATGTCCGGAAAAAATTGCTGCTCAATTTTCCGCTGACTATTGGGGGCCTGTAGTACAGTCATATCAAACTGATAACCCATTTTCATTTCTCAGTTCCATTCGTATATCTTCACTGGGCGATCGCCAGGAATATCTTCTCTAAGTGCTGCAGTAATGTTTTCACGAATCTAAACCTCCACTCCCCCTCCTCACTTGCCTCCACTTTTCTCCTTCCTGTAGCATCTGTACCCTGGAACACTGAGCTGGCAGTCCTGTCCCGCTCTCAGCTGTGTTTCTGCAATACCTATGGTATCCCAGTCCCATGTTCCCATGTGCTTATACTGTCAGGCCTTTTCCATCAAAATAAATGTGGCTTAGTTCATCAGTTTTCCCTCATTGCCTGCTGTGGTCTTGCCTGCCTTGTCGATTGAAATTACTGTATTGAAATTCTGTCCCAGCCTCAATCTTCAGACTGTAGCCTGAGACCATCCCCCTCACTGTGGACAACATCCTCACCTTCCATGTCATTTGTAAACCAGATAATGATACCTTCTGCTTTCACATCCAACTCATTAATGTACAAAATAAGCAGCGATGGTTCCTGCACAGATCCCTGTGGTACACCCACTGGTGAAAGGCTTCTGATCGCAAAAACAACCCTCCAATTTTGGATCCAATTTTCCAACTTGCCTTGGATCCCATGGGCTCTTTCCTTTTGGACCAGTCTTCCATGTGGGACCTTGTCAAACGCCTTAATGAACTCCATGGAACCCACATCATCTGCACGGCCCTTATCAATATTTTTAGACACCATTTCAAAAAGCTAAACTGAATCCCTCAGACAGTAATTCCTCTACCAAATTCGTGATGACTTTCCCTAATCGATTCCTGTCTTTCCGAATGTTGTTACATCTTGTCCCTCAGGATTGTTCCCAATAATTTCCCTCCCCCCTGCTGTCAGACTATCCGCTCTGTAATTTCCTGAACTATCCCTGCTGCCCTTCTTGAACAAATGAACCACATTAACGATCCTCCAGTCATTCGGCACTTCATTTGTGGCCAGCAAAGTGTTAAATATATCCACCAGGGCCCCAGCAATCTCCTCCCTTGCCTCCTTTATCAGCCTGGGATATATTTCATTAGGCACTGGGATTTCCCCACCTTTATGCCTGTGAAAACATTTAATACCACCCCTTTATTGATCTTAACATGTTCTCGAACCTCACCATCCCGACTGAAATCCCCAGCTACAATGCCTTTCTCCTGTGTGAATACAGGTGGGAAGTATTCATTGAAGACCTCACCTACTTCCTCTGACTCCATGCATAGGTTGTCCCTTTGGTTTCTAACAGTCCCCACCATTTCCCCAGTAATCCTCTTATTCTAACTGTACTGGTACAATACCTTGTCGCTTTTCCTTAACACTATCTCCCAAGGATATTTCGGGACCATTGTTTGAACCTCATTTTAAGGACCCCCTTGAACTCTCCATACTTGTGAAGGGCTTCACCTGGTTTTATTGAACTGTATTTTCTTTATCAAACTCACGATATCGCTTGATCAGTATTTGCCAGACTTGCTGCCTTTGTCATTCCATCCGCATGAACACACTGGCCCAGATTTTTCACTCTATCACTTTAAACTGCTCCCATTTTATAAAATTAGACCCAAACGCAAATGGTTCTTCCCAGCCCATGTTTGCCACATCTTGTCCAATGATCGTGATACTGATAGAAGACTCAGTTGTGAGGTTGACAGACAGGAGTCTGTGTGGCTGCAGAAGAGATGGTGTGCTGCCTCCCGGGTACAAGGTAATGGGTGTCTCTGAGCGGTTACTGAACATTCTGAAGGTGGAGGGGGAACAGCCAGAGGTCAATGTGCACATCGGCCCATATGACAGAGGTAGACAAAAGGATGGGGTCCTGTTAAAATGAGTACAGGGAGTTGGGTGAGAAGTTAAAAAAGCAGGATATTGACGTTAATGATCTCCAGATTACTCCCAGTGCCACGTGCCAGTGAGGATAGAAATAGAAAGGTAGACCGGATGGATGTGTGCCTGAGGAGCTGGTATAGTGGGTAGGGTTTTCAGTTCTTGGGTCATTGGGATCTCTTCTGGGGTAGAGGGGACCTGTACCAGGGGGATGGATGGCATTGGATGCAGAGGGGCACCAGTATCACTGGAAGGAGATTTGATAGTGTTACCCGGGCAGGATTTAAACTAGTTTGGCAAGGAGTTGAGACTCTGAATAAGACAGGGGCCATCAACTAGTCAGGGGAAAGTATATCAGCCATCGAGAGCAAGTTTCCTATCCAGGATATCCGGGACACAGTATAGGGAGGGAAAAGACTTCTAGTTTAAAGGGCACTAATTTCAACGGACGAGACCTGACTGGTAAGGCAGACAATTGCAGACCATGGATTAGCTCTGGGGACTGGTATATTATAGCCATAATAGAAACATGGCTGAGAGAAGGGCAGGACTGGCAGCTCAGTGTTCCAGGATACAGAAACTACAGGTGGGACAGAAGGACAAGTAAGTGAGGAGGGGGAGTTGTCCCTTTGATTATGGAGGACATTAAAACAGTGCTTAGAGACAATATTGTTAAGCGGTCCTCAAATGAGGCCATATTTTTAAAAGTTAGAAACAAAAAGGGGATGGTAAGTCTGCTGGGATCGTGTTTTAGACCCCCAAATAGCCAGCGGGTACGAGAGGAGAAAATGTGTAGTGAGATTGCAGGCACCTATAAAAATAATAGAGTAATGGTGATTGGAGATTTGAACTTCCCCTGGATTGACTGGGTCACCCAGAGTGCAAAAGGACCATATGGGGTGGAATTTGTCAAATATGTCAAAGAAAGTTTCCTAAACCAAGGTGTCGAGGGCTCTACGCTACTCAGACGGATGAAACACTGGACCTCCCCTCAGAAACCGAGGTTGGGCAAGTGACTGAAGTGTCAGTCGGAGAGCACTTTGGGTCCAGTGACCACAACTGTCTTTGTTTTAAAACAGTTATGGAGAAAGATCAGATAGGTCCACAGATTAAGGTCTTAAACTGGAACAGGGCCAATATTGGGGACATTCAGAAGGATCGAGCTGGGTGAAGGTAACAATCACACAACACCAGGTTATCATCCATCTGTTTTACACAGGAACCTCGATTATCTGAACGAGATGGGCATGAGAATGAATTACCAGTTCATTCAGATAATTGATTATTCAATTCATCAATTCAATGCCTTTCCTCTCGGGCTCAGAGTTTGCGGTAATGTCTAGTCCCCGTTGAGGTGACTCGGCAGCACCAAACCATGCGTGAGCCCTCACGCCCCGCCAGCCCCCCAAAACGCCCCGCTGCTCGCCCCCAAACACTTCAACACCGTCACCACCCACCCCTCAATGTCGCCCCCCCGCCAGACCCAAACTCATCCAACAGCGACCCACGCCTGCCCCCGCCACCAAAACCGTCCAACGCCACCCTCCACTCGCCACCCGCCCTGCCCCCAAACCCATCCAACACCACCCTCTTCCCGCCTCCAACATTGCACCCCGCCCGCCCCCAAACCCATCCAACGTCACCCTCAGCCCGCCCGAAACCTGTCCAACACTGCCCCCCCCGCCCGCCCCACCCACCGTTTGTGCCCATACCCCCAGCTGCCTCGCCCTTTGTGCGCCCCTGCCCCCGTCATCTCCTGCCCCTCCTGGGCAGCCGGAGTGGACACTAACAGTAAGACAGCTGCTGCCTTTGGTGGTTATGTCTCCAAATAGCGCACGCACACATGCACACATAGCCACACACACAACATTTTACTGCAACATTTCGAAAAGTTCCACCTCTACACTGTACAGGGCAATGTTCGAGATAATATCTCGGGAAGAGGGGGTTAGGATTTATCCCCATGTAGAACTACAAGCTAAGTGTGGGGAGAGCCAGAGAGGGTGGGAGATCAGTCATTTGGAGGTGGTACCTGGGCTCGATGTCCAGGACTGTTCTCGGCAGGATTTCTGTGAGCCGAGATCTGTTTTAATCAGTGTGAACAAAACAAACACAATCAGGGTTGAATCAGCTCTTTGACGTAATGTTTCTATCGTGACCTCAAGTTCTCCTTTGGATAATCCGATATTCGGATAATTGATATTTGGATAATTGAGGACTCTCTGTGTTTGGAAGCGCTAGATTTACAAACGCTGGTGATCATTCTAAAAGATGAAAGACTTAATCAAAACTTGTTTAATATTTCATTCATTGACACTGCCATCCAGTTGCTATAAATTCTGTGTCTTATGACTGTGCTCCACAACCACCTGATGAAGTTGCAGTACCTCGAAAGCTCGTGCCTCCAAATAGACCTATTGCACCTGTAAGCTTGTGTTATGTGGTTTTTAACTTTGCCCATCCCAGTCCAACACCGGCCCGTTCCAATCATGGGTCGGTCTGTTTGAATGAAAAGGAATAACTGGCAAATGGGAGGTTTTTAAAAGTGTGATCTCAAGAATCCAGTATGTCCCTGTTAGTGTGAAGGGAAAATCCCCATACAATCTTTCCCACTTTGACCATTCTGGAGATGGTTACTAATGCTCCCTTATCTGTGATACTGTCTCTAACCAAAATTACTGCCCTTCTGGAAAATCTATCAGACTCCACACCCTTCATATCTAAATGATCTGCAGAGCCTAAACCTTCCTGTATCTATAAGCATCTTCAGCCACGACTACCCTCCATATCTCTGTTTGTTCCTCCAGTCTATACAACCCACTTTATCGCTGTAATCTGCTCGATTCGCCTAAAACATTCCTGACTGTGTAAACTACTCCATCTGACCAACATCCTTATCCCTCAACTGGACCATCCCTCCCCACCTCCCCATCTCCATGAACTCCTGCAGGCCATACAGCTCTCCACATTTCTGGAACCTCCTGTGGCCTCTATGGTTCTCCCTCCCTGTGAAACCAACTCCAATTCCCACACCCATCCCAGTCTGGATCATCTGTTCCAGATTAGGCCATTGGTGTTTCTGTTACCTCTGGCACTCTGAGCAAACCTTCCTAATTGTGGCTATTCATTCAGATCCCATCCTCTCCAGCCTCTTGAAACCTCTTCTTGCCATTGTAACCCTCCCTGTTTGGAACACAGAACAGTACAGCACAGTTTCTCCTGTAACCACAGCTTTCTGGTGACCACATCTTATTTATCTCTGTTTCACAAGTTATTGCCGATACTTTGACCATTCCAAAAAAAACTGTAATTGACTTTTTCCCAGAATTTCCTGTCACAGCCTAGTTAAACTCTGTGCCTTCCTGTTCCTTTCTGCTTGTCTTCAGTCACATTCCCATGCTGTTCCCATGCTCTTTGGATTTGGAAAGCTCCTTTCAGCTGAACACTGTCCCTGCATCCTCTCTGTCAGTTTAAAGCCCTGTCCATAAACCTACCGACATGATTGCCCAGGACACTGCTCCCAGCACGGTTGATTTTAATTCACTCGTGGGATGTTGCTGTCTCTGGATGGCCAGCATTTCATGCCCACCCCCGAGCTGCCCTTGAGCTTGCCGGATCATTTCAGGGGGCAGTTGAGAGTCAACCTCCTTGCCTTGGGTCTGGATTCATATGTAGGCCAGACCGGCAGCCCATAACAGATTTCCTTATTTAAAGGGTGTTAAGCAGTCAGATGGGTATCGCTGCTACCGGCATTAAATTCTGGATGATCCGTCGAGCGAGAGTAACACTAGGCCATTGCCTGGCCCACAGATAGCTCCCTCATCCGTGCGTACCGATACCAGTGCATCTTCTTCCTGACCGTGATTTGATCCTGATACCTTCCTGCTCTCTGGTGATATCACACAGTCTCTCTCCATGTGGTATCTGTCACTGTGAGGGTCTAATTGATGCCGGTGACTGCACCTTTTGCAGTTACTCCAGATCCTGAGCCAACAGAATTCTCCACTCCAGGGAGATGCAGCAGCACAGACCAGGGATGGAGTCTGGGATATTCCAGATCTCTGTGGGACTCTGTGCCATTCTCCATGTGTAACCACACTGCATCAGTCTAATTTCCCACTCTGTTCATTTCTCTGTCTCCTGTAGGTACTCAGGGTGCACCTGACTCAGGAGAATTCCCAATACCTGTCTCGTCCATCACCGCACTGAAGTCGGTTCGTCAGCCTGAGAGATGGAGAGTGAGATTTGGAGCCTTTAGTAAATTTTGCAGATCGGTAAGATCACTCAGTGAACAGAGCAGAGTATATTTAAGGCATCGAACTTTGGTCCAGAAGACATGACATAGATACAGTGTTGTAGCACGAACACAGCATAATGGTTCCAGGATCAATCCCCACCCTCTTGTTTACTTTCATCACTGCTGTGCTGAACCTTCCTATGTCAATATAGGATGTTGACAGTTATTAATCCAGGCTTGTGCTGTCTTAGTGAGGATTAGTACAACAGAGGGGAAAGCTGGCCTCCGCCAAGGAGATGGCATTGAAACCTGCGATCTTTCTGTTGTATATTCCCCCCACCCACCCCCCCCTCCACACTGTCTCTTGTCATGTAATAGAGTCATATAGCAAGGGGTCATGCCTTTCAGTCCAACTCATTTGCGCCAGTTAATTGAATGCTTGTAATTCCCAGGAAATTTCCTGTTTCTATAACCTCCACCCCTCCCATAATCTTGCTGTATATTTGAAACCTGCTCCAATGCTGACGACTCTCCCTATGTGTAAATTGCTCCAGTGTCGATGACATGCCAATCTCAACAATCTCATACTGCACTCAGTACAATAATCCTTATTTCTTACAGTGCCCCCGTCTCTGTAAAATCCTCCAGCCTGGACTAAAGTACACCTGTGTATCTTCCTCAAGCCCCAGACGAACATGATATCACTGTAACCTTCTGCAGGCAATATAACACTCCTGTCTCCTGGCCTATATCACCACATGACTTCAGTAACGTTCTCCCATCCCGACCGAGCTCCTTATCTGTATAAATACCTCCAGACCCTTTTCAAGCCACAACAGCACACCACATCTCTGTTTGCTCCTCCACTCCCTACAGTCCTCCCAGCACCTTAAACAATCTCACGATGTGTAATCCTGCAATTTGTGGCAGCATGGTGGTTCAGTGGTGAACAATGGTTCCTCACAGCACCAGGGACCCAGGTTCGATTCCAGTGTTGGGTGACTGTGTGGAGTTTGCACATTTTCCCCATGTCTGCATGGGTTTCCTCCGACAGTCCAAAGATGTGCAGGTCAGGTGAATTCGCCATTCTAAATTGCCCGTAGTGTTAGGTGCATTGTCAGAGAGAAGTGGGTCTGGGTCGGTTACTCTTTGGAGGGTCGGTGTGGACTTATTGGGCCGAAGTACCTGTTCCCATGCTGTCGGGAATCTAATCTAAACTATCCCTCTGCGTTCCATATTACTGTACCTAAATATATCCCTCTATCCATAATTCGCCCCAAACCCATCAAACCTCCGATTGTCTGTGAACTCCCACAGCTCCAACATTCCTCCTTAACTGTGTAAACTTTTCCATTCCTGAAACACTCTGAAAATGTAGACATTCTTAATCTTCCCTATCTGCTAACCTTTCAGGTCCCTGCAACACCCCCAACTCCAATGCTTGTGACTCTCCCGTTCAGTTTCTCCAAGACTTACTATCTATGTAACATCCTCCCGTCACTATCACCAGCTCTGTCAATGTTAGCTCCTCCAGTCTCCCCACTAATCTAATTATCTACACAACCTTCTCCAGCTCTTACACCCCGATCTGTGTAAACGTTACACTGCCCTCAACCCATCACAAAAGCAGTGTGTGCAATGTTCACTATCTGTGTTAGTGTATCCAGGCTCTATTGCTGTTCCTGTCTCTGTAAGCTCTGACAGATTGTCCAGTTTTCCGGTCCATTTAATTTCCAGAACCTCAGCATTCGCCATCAACAAATGTCTTCATTAAATACAGCCTTCCATATCTCTGTTTGTTCCTCAATTCGATACACCTCATATTCTCTGTAAATAGCACCATTCCATAAAACACTCCCTGTCTGCGTAAACTACCCCAATCCTATAGTGAGAAGCCTCCCTGTCCTTTTGATCACCTGTGGTCCCTTCAGATCTCCCTGTATCTTCCCTGACTCCATTGAATACAGCTCATCTCATGGTATAACTCCTCTAACGTATATGTTACTTCCCATCTCGGTGATATTCTTCAGTTACTGCAATTTTAATTCTTTATCTCCAGAGCTTCCAATCACCCTGATCGCTGTAAGGTTATTGATCCCCTACAGCATGTTAACACCTGTAGCAGCCTCCAACTTTTCAATGCATCCTGTTGCTGTAACCTTCTCAAATACTACAGCTCACTGTCTTTGTAATATCTTGCAGTATCTGCAACCCAGTTGATTTCTGTAAACTCCTCCAGAACAGCACTCCACATCTCTGTGTAACTGATGGGAATGCTGCAAACCTGCCTTCACAGGGCTCAGTAGCTCTCTGAACTACTGCAGCCCGACAACCCTCAGTATCTCTGGCTCCTCCAATCCCTACAATTCTCCCTGGTTGTGAGAACTGATCCAGCCCCTTCAACCCTCCCTATCTTACTCACTCCTGCAGCTCCAACTGTTGTCCATGTCAGTGTAATTCCCAGCACCAACAATGCTCCCGGTCTCTATAAACTCCTGCAGCTCCAACTACCACCCCAATCTGTGTAATCTCTAGTCCATCCGAACCTCCCTTTCTGTAGCTCCAAATACCACCCAATCTGTCTAATCTCCAGTGCCTACAACCTTCCCTTTCTCTAAAATCTTATATAGTTCCAACTACCACCATATCTGTGTAATCCCCAGTCCCGACAACCCTCCCAGAGTCTATCTCCTGAAGCTCCAACGACCATCCCTATCTGAGTCATCTCTAGTCCCTATATTCCTCCTGATCTCTGTAACTCCTTCAGGACTGATAACCCTGTAACTCTCTTTGACTTCTTTCAGCCGGACAACCGATCTGAACTCTTACCACCAACAGTGATCTCACACCACCCGAACTCTGTAACATTCTCCAGTCTCTCCAACCCAGCTTTTCTCTGTTAGCTTCTCTGGTGTCTGTATTCCCCTTTATCTCCAGTTACAGATCCTTGCTCAGGGAAACAATGTCTCAATGCCGAATCTGTAAGAACACACGAATCTTCGTTGTATCAATAAATTTGCCTCATTTTCTAAACTTTAATGATCTCAAGTTCAACCTTCACCACCTCTTCTCATCAATATCCCTCCATTTTCAAGATCAGTCTGGTGAACCTTCTCTGGGCTGCCTCCAATGCAAGGACATTTTCCCTCCAGATAGAGGAACAAACCTGTTCATAGTATTCTCACTGTGTGCTGATTGGAGTCATCTACAGTTGTTACAAGCCTTCCCTATTTTTATTCTCCATTCCTTTTGGAATCAATGCCAGCATTCAATTTGCCTTCTCTGTGTCCTGCTTGCCCTGTATGCCACCTTTCTGAGATTTATACACAAGGATTTCCAAGTTACTCCGTGGTGTAGCTCTCTGCAGTTGATCTGAAACCAAGAAGTGACATCAATAATCAGAAAAGTGTTGGAATGTATGGTAAACGATATGCCCCAAATGCTAACTGCACAGTTAGAAACCTATGGAAAAAAGGCAGTGCATACGACCATCATTTATAGGAGTAGAATTAGGCCATTCGGTCCATCAGGTCTATTCCACTATTCGATTATGGTTAAATTGTTTCTCAATCTCGTTCTCTCACTTACTCCCTGTAACCCTTGATCTCCTTACTCATCAAGAAACTAGCTATCTCTGAATCACTTAGCATCCACAGCCCCATGAGGCAGTGAGTTCCACAGATCCATCACCCTCTGGTTGAATAAATTCCTCCACATCTCTATTCTAAAGGGTCGTCCCTTCACTCTGAAGGTGTGCCCTTGGCCCCTCGTCTCTGCTGCTCATGGAAACATCTTGCCCCCGTCCACTCCATCCAGGCCCCTCAGTATTCTGTAAGTTTGATCGAGATTCTGCCGCTGTCTCTGAAACTTCATCAAGTGCAAACCCAGACCTTCACCTGCTCCTCATATGACCCAAATTTCATCCTTGGGATTGTTCTTGGAAACGCATTTCTCGTACCCCTTCACATCCTTTGTCCAGACTCTTAATGTATAATGCATGGAGTATAGTCCCAACACTGACCCCTGCGGTGCTTCCCCCATCACCAGTTCCCATCGTGAAAAAGACCCCTTTCTTCACACTCTCTGCCTTGTGCCAATCAGACAAATCCTCTATCCATCCTCAGCATGTTGTTGGGAAACGGAAATTTCATTTCACAAACACTGCTGGATTTATTTTTCTGTCTGGCTGGAAACAGCAGAGTATCACCATTACCTTCCCATCTGTAATTCCCTGGAGAAGGTGGGCCGTCATGGTTACTGTAAAGTGGGAGGTATGTCGGGCCGTGATGGTTACTGTACAGTGGGAGATATGTCTGGCTGTGACGGTTACTGTACAGTGGGAGGTATGTCGGGGTGTGATGGTTACTGTACAGTGGGAGGTATTGGGGGCGGTGATGGTTACTGTACAGTGGGGGGTATGTTGGGGTGTGATGGTTACTGTACAGTGCGAGGTATGTTGGGGTGTGATGGTTACTGTACAGTGGGAGGTATGTCGGGCTGTGATGGTTACTCTACAGTGGGAGGTATGTCGGGGTGTGATGGTTACTGTACAGTGGGAGGTATGTCGGGTCGTGATGGTTACTATACAGTGGGAGATATGTCGGGGTGTGATGGTTACTGTACAGTGGGAGGTATGTCGGGGTGTGATGGTTACTGTACAGTGGGAGGTATGTCGGGCTGTGATGGTTACTGTACAGTGGGAGGTATGTCGGGCTGTGATGGTTTCTGTACAGTGGGAGGTATGTCGGGCTATGAAGCTGCAGACTGTATGAGCTGTACAGAGTATGATTCTGCTGCTTCCGATGGCCCTCTTCACTACATGGCTGCATCATCGTTAATTATTCAATATGTTTAAAGTCTGTCCCATTCAGTACTCAAGGGGCTACATGTCATAATGCGGAATGTCAGCAAAATGTGAAGGTAGCCCTTGCTCCCCATAAAGACTGTACCGTGACCATTCTTAACGATATATGAAATGGAGAGGTGTACCTGCAGCAGGCAGATCGGTGACGATGTGGTCACTTGTGTGTTTCCCTTTCATTGATTCCACCATTACCTGCCACAGGATCCAGCACTATCATGAGATTAGAGTCCTTACAGGATTGGAACAAGCTCTTTGGCCCAACCAGTCCCCACCTACCCTCCGAAGAGCAACACACACTCCTCTGACTAATGCACTGAACACTATGGGCAGTTTAACATGGCCAATTTACCCGAGCTGCACATCTTTGGACTGTGGGAGGAAACCCACGTAGACACAGGGAGAATGTGTAAACTCCACATACGCAGTTGCCCGAAGATGGAATCAAACATGGAACCCTGCTGCTATAAGGCAGCAGTGCTAACCACTGAGCCACAATGCTCCCCTATATTGACTGTACACCAAGGAGCTGTTCTCGTCTGCATGGCTGTGTCCTGTCAGTGGGACCGAAACTTCCAGAGAGTGTGGTGATGTTGCCTGAGATATAGTCCTGTTCACAGAACCCTGCATTACAGACAATATCTCACTGCTGCTTGATTAATCCATGGGAAATATATACCAGGTAACTTGCTCATTTTCTGCAATGAAGAGTTAATATCACTTTATTTGTTACATATTTTTAAATAAACCAAAAATCATTGTTTTTCAGTTGATAACAATTGAAGTGAACAATAATTGAAATACCAGAGCGCACAGCTAACTATTACACAATTCAGTGACTGTAGTAAACAGCCGATTCATGTTCAGATCAGTGAACACACCATCTTGCAGGCAGCAAAGCTGTTGGAAATGACTTTGAGGAAAAGCCTGAATTCAGACACAGTGTCATTGGGCCTCACCATGACCTCCAAAACACTGACCATCTCCAAAATCTGACAAAGAACTTCCAAACTGGAGCTGGACATTTACTCACACAATCGCTCAGAATAGACTGGTTAGAGACATACCTGAACAGCAGGGAGATGAGTGTGGGGCAGACTGGTCAATGGACTAGCACAAGGCGCTGGTCCAGACGCAGTTCAACATTTATAACAACAACCTCTAAACAACCATGTCTTGCAAGTACATCTCTTCTTGTGTGCCACCTGAACTCTGTAATTCTGAACCTTGGACCCGATCCTGAATGAAGGTGTTATAAAGGTGATGGACTCCTGCAGCACATGACATCTTACATCTTACATCTTCCTCATAAACCATATCCAATGTATGTTAGCCCCACAATGTCAGTATCCAAACAGAATTGTGCAGCTCCGTTGATGGCCAGCGTGATCCCAGCTCAACGACATTGTGTGTGACTTGAGCTGGAAATCTCTGTGTAAATGTTTGCAGCATTGTTCTAACCATTAACAGCAAAGTCTCTTTACTGAAGTTTCGATAGCCTTTCATGAGACCAACTTTTAGATTGTTCAATAAGCACAAAATCACCCATTTATTCAGTACACTGTTATAATAACAATATGATGAAAACCAAATTATTATTAAGTACAAGGACTTTGAAAATATACAATTATTTTCCCTTTATTAATATTGTTAACTAATAGTCAATTCTCCTGTTCCTCAGATGCTGCCTGAACGTCTGAATTTTTCTTTGCAGAACCGCACTTTTTGACTCTGCAGTCCTCTCTTTCTCCCTGCTAATATTCACTCATAATCATTTCCGTGGCAACCATGTTACTGTGTGTTTAAACGTGTTCCAGTCAGATATTAGTACGTTTTCAGTTGCTTCTGTCTATCTCAGAGCTCAGTAATGTGGGATGAGATTGCCAGTGTCTGTGATGCTCGCTATGTAGGCCATGCCTCTGAGAGACTGACAGATTGCTTCAAACATCATATCCCTTCAGCTATTCACAACAAACAAGGTACTGCCTGGACCAACTAGCCTGAGCTCACAAAACCCAAAACATAGTGTCCAGCATTGAACAGGTCCAGACAATAAGTTTATGTTAATTTATTCATGAAATGTGATTTGGACGGCATTTATTGATAGATAGGGAAAATGAAACAGTGACACTGAAGGAACAGCAATATACTTCCCAATCAGGATGGTAGATGGCTTGGAACAGAACGTGAACCTGGTGGGGGTCCCGTGTGTCTGCTTCCCTTGTCCTTCTCGATGGTCGGGAGTTCAGAGGTACGTTGTAAGGAGCCTTGGTAAATTTCTGCACAGCAGCGAGTAGATGTTAGGTATTACTGCTACTGAGCGTCAGTGGATGAGGGGTGAAGCTGCACTCACACAGGCAAATGGAAGTATTTTTTCAAACACATTCAACATGTGTCTTAGCAATAGGGAACAGGCTTTCTGAAATTTTGAGGTGAGTTATTCCTGCAGAATTTCTAGCCCCTGACACATTCTTGTAGCCAATAAATTGATATGTGTCAAAAAGTGGCGCTGGAAAAGGAAAACAATTCAGGCAGCATCTGAAGTACAGGAGAAGTCAATGTTTTAGCATAAGCCCTTCACAGGAATAGGTAATGAAATCATATGGTCAGTCCAGTTGCTTGGTGTGTGTTCAGTTATGGCGGTGGCATTGAACGTCAGAGGATGTGGTTCAATTTCCCATTGATAGGAGTAATCGTTGTCTGGCACATGTGTAATGGAAATGGTATTGTTCCTGTTAAGCACACAACTGCATATTTCCAGGTCCTGGTACATTTGGACAAGGACTGCTTCTGTATCTGAGCAAATTACGAATGGTGTTGAATACTGTCCAATCATTGGCAAACATCCCCAGTTGTGATTTTATAGTCATTTATGAAGAGCTGAAAATTGTTGGGCATAGGGCAGAGAACACTCTTACAGCTCACTGACGCTGTCCCTCTCTCTGAGCTAGGAAGCTTGCTTCTAGTTCCACCTACTCGAGAGGTGTTTAACGACATATCTGAATGGAACAGTATTACAATATCCACCACAGGGAGCTGCGTGAGGACTTGGTTAGTTCAATCAGTTGGACGGCTGGTTTGTAATGCAGATTAATGCCAACAGTGTGGGTCAATTCCTGAACTGACTGGGGTGACTAAAGGACTGTCCTATTCAATCTTTCCCTTACTTGAGGCATGATGACTGTTCAGTAAAACTACCGCCAGTTGTCTCTGACTAACAAGAGAGCAGCCCTATTATCCTGTCGGGGTATGGTGCCTTACCTTTCCATTTCTGATCTGCCGGCTTACCCAGAAACCCCGCCCCGGGAACTGTGGTGGAGCTGAGATGGCTGCTCCCCAGCCACCTACCTTTGTACCAGGTGTAACCTCTACCAGACGATGCCTATTTGCTCCAGGTTTGTCGTTAATCGTGGATACAACATTTGGTCAAATGTAGTTATGATCATGTTAAAAGTGCAGTCACTGTTGCCTCACCTCTAGAATTCAGCTATGTTCTCTTGTTGTCCATCGTTAAACCAAGGCTTCAATGCGCCCAAGGGATGAGAGCCCAAACTGAGCTTTAACGAACAGGTTAGAACTGAGGAAGTGCTGCTTGACCCCACTGTAAGTGACATCTGACATCCCTTTATTAATGACAGAGATTAGAGCAATGGGGCAGTCATTGATTGCCTGATGTTTTGTCTGTGTGTGTACAGGACACACCGTGATAGTTTCCCACATTGTCAGGAAGATGCCAGTGCTATATCCCAGTAGGGACAGCCTGAATGGAATGTTATCAGGGCCCACAGACTTTGCATTCTCCAATCCCCTCCAGCTGATTGTAAATACCACACACAGTGAATCTGCTTAGCTGAAGACTGCTACCTGGAGGAGATTAAAATAGATCATCCCATCGATATTTCTGTCTGAACATTGTTGTAAAAGTTTCAGCCTTAGATTTTCTATTATTGTGCTGGGCTCTTCAATCTTTGAGGAAGGTGGTATTTGTGAATTCTCCTCATTCAATGAGTTGTGTGATTGTCCACCACCACTCACCCGGATTGAAGAGATTAGGTCTGATTCATTGGTTAGATCTGTGTATCATTTTCTATTTATACCATGTGGTGAGTAAGTGGCCCAATTTAGTAACTTCATCATTCTGAGGTGTATTTGGTGCTACTATAGGCAGGCCCTCCTGTATTCTCCATTTAACAAGGCTGTATCCCTGGCTTGATGGTCAGGATAAAGTGGAGCATTCCCCAGGCAGTGATAGTGAAAATTATACTGGAGTACAATTCTGATGCTATTGGTAATGACCCGAACCACCTCACACAGGCTAGTGCAAAGTTCCAAAATCGATTGAAAATCTGCCCTGTGTAGCACAGTGATGATATCACACATACACAGGGGGTCTTCACGATGTAAAAGTGGAACTTTGTCTCCAGAAATACTTTTTATGGTAGTTCACCGTTCCCAATACGGTCATCGAACAATGTGTCTGCAGCCGGTAGGTTGGTGAGGATGAAATCAAGGATGTTTCTCCCTATCAGTTGTTCACCCTGACCCGGTGCAGACGCAGTGAAGCAGTTATGTCCTTTTGGATCCGACCACCTCGATCAGTAATGTTGCTGCTGAGCCCCTCTTGGTGTTCGTTTTGAAATGGCCCAGCCAGTATACATTCTCCAGCTCTGTCAGTCTCTGTGCTTCCACCAAGTGTTGTTCAATGTAGAGGGACACTCATCCACCAGCCGAGGAGGGGTGTCAGCAGGAGGTTTCAGTGTCAGTGTTTGGTATGACACCGTGAGGCTGAGGGAGGGGAGTCAGCAGGAGGTTTCCGTGTCAGTGTTTGATCTGACAATGTGAGGCTGAAGGAGGGGAGTCAGCAGGAGGTTTCTGTGTCAGTGTTTGATCTGACACCATGAGACTGAGGGAGAGGAGTCAGCAGGAGGATTCTGTGTCAGTGTTTGATCTGACACCATGAGACTGAGGGAGAGGAGTCAGCAGGAGGATTCTGTGTCAGTGTTTGATCTGACAATGTGAGGCTGAAGGAGGGGAGTCAGCAGGAGGTTTCTCTGTCAGTGTTTGATCTGAACCCGCGAGGCTGAGGGAGGGGAGTCAGCAGGAGGTTTCCGTGTCAGTGTTTGATCTGACACCGTGAGGCTGAGGGAGTGGAGTCAGCAGGAGGTTTCTGTTCAGTGCTTGATCTGACACCGTGAGGCTGAGGGAGGGGGGTCAGCAGGAGAGTTCCGTGTCAGTGTTTGATCTGACAACATGAGGCTGAGGGAGGGGACTCAGCAGGGGATTTCCGTGTCAGTGTTTGATCTGACACCATGAGGCTGAGGGAGGGGAGTCAGCAGGAGGTTTCTGTGTCAGTGTTTGATCTGACCACGTGAGGTTTTGTTATGTCACATTGTTGCTTGAGCAGTCTGGCAGACATCTCTCTCAATTTTGGCATAAGCTCCAATGCATTAGGAAGGAGGAGTTTTCACGGTCTACAGTACCTTTTATTTTTATTACAGTCAGCAGAAGGGCTTCTTCTGTGTGTATGACATTGACTCTTTGGCTCTCGTGATTGGACACTCCAAGGTCTCACTCCTTCAATTACTCTCTGTCCCTGGTCTGTCCATTTATCAACCAACCTAACACTGTAAATATCTGCAGAATCTTCCTCCTCCCTATCTCTTTAAACTCCTCTAAACTCTATATTCCTCTTTACATCAGTAGCACTTTCCAAACCTTACACCCCTCACTGTCTCACTAAACATCTCCAAACCTTACACTCCTCCCAGTCTCTCTAGCCTACACCAGCCCCATACCCCTCCTATCTCTGTGACCTCCTGAAAACCCTACCCTATCCCCATCTCAAATCTCCAAATGCTACACCTCCCTACCTCTGTAACATCCTCCAAACCCTACACTCCTCCCTGTCTCTCTCACCTACTCCAGCCCCCATAACACTCCCTATCTCTGCCAACTCCTCCAAACCCAGATCCTTCCTTATCTCTCTAAACTCGTCTAAAACCTTTTCCATTCTCTGGCTCTCTTACCTCCTCAAAACAGAGATCCCTCCCAACTTTCTAACCTCCTCCAAACCCTGCACCCCTCCCTATCTCTCTGACATCCTCCAAATCCTACATCCATCCCTGTCTCTCTAACCTTCTCCAAATCCGACATCCCTCCTCATCTCTCTAACCTAGTCCAAACCCTACACACTCCCTATCTCTCTGACCTACTGCAAACACTATACACCTCCCTATTTCTCCAATACTCTCCACCTCCCTCACCCCTCCCTATTGCTGCAACCTACTCTAAACCCAAATCCCTCCCTATCTGTCTAATCACCTCCAAAACCTACACACCTTCTGATCTCTCTAACCTCCTTCAAATCTAAAACCACTCTCCATCTCTCAACTCCTTCACCTCTCCCTAACTCTGCAAACTCCTCCAAACTCAGATCCCTCCTTATCTCTCTAAACACCTCCAAAATTTGCACCCCTCGTTATCTCTCTCACCACCTCCAAACCCTCCATCCCTCCCTATCTCTCTAACCTCCTCCATCATCTATATATATCTCCCTTTATCTGTGACTTACTTCAGCCCCTATGACCTACATATCTCTCTAAGCTGCTGTCAAATATATCCTGTCGCTGTAACCTTGTCCAGCCACGCCACACCCCGCTCCCGACCTTTGTAAACCTCATCCAACCACTAGGCTCTCATGATCTCTGTAACCTCCTCCAGCATTTCCATACAACTCCAGAATTCTGGCATTCTCTAGTACCTCTACCTTTTTTTATGTATATAACCTCCATAAACACGTTTAGTTTAGTGATGGAAAGCGATAGGTACATGCCACAGGCCAAGGGTTATCATTGGGGGAATGGCAATTGTAACACGATTAGGCAGGACTTATGTTGCATAGAATGGGATATGAAAATGCAGGGGATGGGGATAATCGAAATGTGAACCTGGTTTAAAGAATAAACATCGCGTGTCCTTAAATGACATGTCCCTATCAGGCAGGGAGGAAGTGATAATATAAGGGAACCATGGTATACTACAGAAATTACATCTATTGTTAAGAAGAAGAAAGGAGGCTTATGTGACGGTGAGACGATGGAGAGTTAAATATTAGCTCGAAAGGATTTAAAGAGTTCAGAAGAGCAAAGAGAGGACATGAGTAGTCTTTAGCAGGTCAAATAAAGGAGAATCCTAAAGCTTTGTATAGGTACGTTAGGAAGAAAATAATGACTAGGGTAGGAATAGAGCCAGTCAAAGACAGAAGTGGGAAGTTGAGTGTGGATTCTGTGGAGGTCGGAGAGGTGCTAAACGAACATTTCTCATTGGCTTTCGCTCAGAGAAAGAAGAATATTATAGAGAAGAATGAGATGCGTGATATTTGATGAGAAAGTATCGAGGTTGATAAGGAAGAGGGGTTATCAAATGGAGATGGAGTGAAAATGAAAACATCCCCTGAAACGGATGAGGTTTATTCGAACATTTTCTGGGGCGCTCGGGAGGAGTTGTTGGAGCCTTTGGCTTTGATATTTGAGTTTTCATTGTCTACAGGTTGAGTACCACAGGACTAGAGGATTGCAAATGTTTGCACATGTTCAAGAAGGGCACTACAGATGACCAAGGCAATTCCAGACCAGTTGGCCTTATGTGTGTGTAGGAAATATTTTGGACAGGATTATAAGAGATAGGATCTATAATTATCTAGCAAACGACAATTTGATTGCAAATAGTCAACATGGTCATGTCTCTCAAACCACACTGAGGTTTTTGAGAAGGTGACCAAGCATATGTAAGAGGGGGAGGCAGTTAACGTGGTGTACATGGACTTCAGTAAAGCCTTCGATAAGTTTCCACATGGTAGGCTGTTGTAGAAAATACAGAGGCATGGAGTTGATGGTGATTTAGCAGTTTGGATTAGAAACTGGCTTTCTGTAAAAGGCAGCGAGTGGTAGTTGATGAAAAATATTCAGCAGAGTCCGGTTACTATGGTGCGCCACAAGGATCTGTTTTGGGACGGCAGCTGTTTGTCATTTTTATAAATGACTTAGATGCAGGCATAGGTGGATGGGTTAGTAAGTCTACAGATGACACTGAAGTCAGAAGACGATGAACAGTGTGGAAATATTTTGTGTGTGGGAGAGGCACTTGGGCAAACTGCAGAATTGGGCTGAGAGGTGGCAAATGGAGTTTCAATGCAGCTAACTATGAGGTGATTCCTTTTGGAAAGAATACCAGGAAGGCAGAATACTTGGTCAATGGAAAGATTCTTGGTAAAGTGGATGTGCAGATTGATCTTGCTTCCATGTACATAGATCCCTGAAAGTTGCTACCCAGGTTAATAGTGCTGTTAAGAAGTCATACGGTGTGTTAGGTTTTATTGGTGGAGGTATTGACTTCTGGAGCCGTAATGTCATGCTGCAACTATTCAAAATGTTAGTGCGGCCACACTTGGAATATTGTGTGCAGTTCTGGTCGCCCCTTTACAGGAAGGGTGTGGAAGCATTGGAAAAGGTACAGTGGAGATTTACCAGGATGTTGCCCGGCCTGGAGAGAAGGCCTTATGAGGAAAGGCTGAGAAACTTGAGTCTGTTCCCATTGGAGAGAAGGAGGCTAAGAGGGGATTTGATGGAGGCATACAAGATGATCAGAAGATTAGATAGGGTAGACAGTTAAAGCCTTTTTCCTCAGATGATGACATCAGCTTGTCCGAAGGGGCATAGCTACAAATTGAGGGGTGACAGGTTTAAGACTGATGTCAGAGGCAGGTTCTTTACTCAGAGAGTGGTAAGAGTGTGGAATGCCTTGTCTGCCAATGTACTTAACTCAGCCACGTTTCGGGGGATTTATGCAATCCTTGGATAAGCACATGGATGATGATGGAACAGTGTCGGGGGATTGGCTTAGATTAGTTCACAGGTCAGTGCAACATCGAGGGCAAAAGGGCATGCTCTGCGCTGTATTGTTCTATAAACACTTACATCTTCCTCATTTCAGTAACCACACCCAATCACTACAGTCCTCTTCATCTCTGTTACTCCTCCACCCACTTCATTCTTCTCTATCTACGTAAACTCCTCCAGCCGCTCTACCCCTCTCCACCTCTGTGAACTTCATTCATCATCGACCTCTGTCACCTCCTCCAGCCTCTCAACACCTCCCTATACCGCTGATATCCTCCAACATCTAAACCTGTTCTTAGCTGCAAAACCTCCACCAACACACACATCTTCCAGCCCTCCACCCCTACTGACCTCTGTAATCTCCTGCAGTATTTCAGTCCTTCCTATCACTGTGGCTTCCTTCATCACATGTATCCTTCCATACCTCTAGACCCATTCTAGCAATTACATACTACCCTCTCACTATAAACTTTACAAGCTCCTCCATTCCTCCATGCCTTTGGAAACACTTACAGCTCCTACAACCTTCTCTAATTTTGTAAAGTCCTCTAGCACATACACCCGTCCGTATCTCGGTCATCTCTCTGTTCTATTGTAGCTTCCTCCCATCTGTAACACCCTCCTGAACCTATACCGCCATATCACTGCAACTTTATCTAACCCGAAGCTCCTCAATATCTCTGTGAACTTTTCACTGTATTCATTGACAGTGCATCCACAATCTTTGAGATGGCGAATACTAAATAGTCTGATATCCATGGAGAGATGTAATTTCACATCATCTTAGTCCCAGAAAAGTTGCCCCTTATCCTGAGATCCTGTTATCATGTTTTGGATTCCCAGACCCACAGAAATAATTTCTCAGCATCGGCATTATCAAGCTCTTTCCACTCAGAAACTTTTGCACCTCAATCAAGTCACTTCTCCATTTCCTGAGACTCAAGAATATCGATTAAATCTATTCACAAATGCAGCAAGAGACACATAGATGCGGAGCAGTGAAGCATTTGTGTCTTATTCATTGATAGGTATCGGACATCGCTGGGTGGGCCATCATTTATTGCCCATACACTGTTGTTCTGGACAAGGTGGCTGTGTGCTGCCCATGCAGCAGGGCCACCCACAATAATGTTAGGGAATGAAAGGCAGGGTATTCATCAAGTGACACCCACAAGACTGAGATCTGTTTCCCAGTCAAGATAGTCATTGGCGTAATGTGCAACTTGCAGGGTTAGTGTTTCGATAGATCTGTGGCCCTTGCTACTTCAGATGATCAAGGCTTGAAAGGTGCTGTCGAATGGACATTGGTAAATGTCTGCAATGTACCTTGTAGTTGGTACACACTGTCTCCATTGAGGGTTGATGGTGGAAGTAGTGGATGTTGTGGATGTTGTTGCAATCGAGCTGGACTACACATGTACCCTTTCTTATACATGGGCAGCATAGCTGTTCTAGATATGGTCTAAGTTACGTTTTGGCAATGCGACTTCAATTTGTTACAGTCAGTGACTCCATGTAATTTAATGGAACAACTATCTGCTGAAATGAGTTTGTAATTGGCTGCATGGTCGCCGTGCCATTGCCATGTGGAACACAAGACTGTCTGCATAGGATGAGGTTGGTGAACCCCTTGCGCCTGTTCCACAATTTAAGGAGATTATAACTGATTTGTTACATAACTCAGTTTACCTGCCTTTGGTCCAAATCTGTCACGACTTTCCTTCGCAAAAGGGTTTCTATCTCAGGTATTCAGGTGTAAACAAAGAACGAAACAATACCAACCAAAACAGGGAACAAGATGGATATTTAGTGGATAACCTGAAAGGTGTCAACTCAGTGTTGACGACAGAAGGCTGTTGAGGGACAATTTGAATGATTGGATAATGCCCTTCACTCATTGCCTATGCTTCTGTTCAGAATACTTTCTTCACCAAAGACAGTTCTTCAGCTTTTCAAAGTAAGAAATAAAAGATGTAGATTGTATTTGACATGTGTCAAGGAGGTTGCAAAGGAAAAGTGGGAAATTGGGTGGAGGTAATAATGCTCATTTGAAGGGCCAGTGAGAACACTATGGACCTCCTTCACTCTAACAATACTATGATTATGAATGGACTCGGATGGATTAATTATTCATGAAAAGACAGGAAACAGAGTGAAGTATTTACAGTTAATTCTTGTGTGTGAATGTGTGCTGTGAGGAAAATGTAAATATTTATGAAATTTGAACGGGCTTCCACATGGGCAACGTTATTGCAAATGACATATGGTGCAGAAACGTGAAGTTATCCACTTGATTGAAGAAATTGATGGACATTATATTTCATAAATTGTAAAACATTGAAAAGTAATGATGTAAATAAAACTCAAAGTGTCCTTGTCTATAAGCTGCTGATGTCTACCTTACAGGTGTAGCAGGCTATTTGGAAAGACAGTGGAATGAGATCCTTTATTGTCAGAGGATGTAAGCACAAGGGGAGAGTTGTATTGCTTCAGTAGGAGAGGAACTTGGTCAGACTGCACCTGGAGGACTCTGTGCAGTTTTGGTTCTTTGTCTCATTAAATACTTTATTGCCATAGAGAGAGGAAAGGGAAGGTTCACTCGGCTTCTACCAAGGACAATGTTATCAAAGAGGTTCATGAGAAACTTGGTCTGTGTTCCCTGGTGTTTCAAGGAATGAACATTATTTTCATTGGATGTTACAGAATACTGATTCGATTCCTGCTTCTAACTAATTTCTGGCTATTCGTGTACCATTTATAAATTCAGTTGTGTTCCGAGCTGTGTCTCGCTCCAATGGGAGACAGGTTGCTGTTCTCACAAACACAGCAACAGTAGCAGACCGAATACCATAAGGCATAGGGACAAAGTATGCCCAGCCGCTCACCGAATATGTTCTGCCTTTCAGTTCAATGATGTTTGTTCTGATAATCCCCAACTCCACTTTCCTGCATTTTCCCTGTCACCTATGATTCACTGACTGAATAAAAATATGTCTCTCCGCATTGAAGATATTTTCAAAGTATTCAGCAATTGTTTCCCTCACTGATATGAGACTGAGTAGTCTTTATTTCTCTCGTTTATTTCTAGTGCACTTTGTTGAACCGAAATTAGATGCCGACCTCTCCATCGCACCTCCAATCTGTTCAAAAGCAAAATAAATAAATGAAGCCCAGAGCCTGTTATTTTCTCCCTGTCCTTTCATATTAATTTAAGATACAGCTCATATACATCTGGGGATTTGTCCAGTCTTTACTCTGCCCAAACTTCCAGTTCTTCCTCCCGGTCGCTATCAATCTGTTAAAGGCTCACACAGTCACTCTCCCTGAATCCAGGAACTCCTTCGCCCAAGTGATATGAAATACATGTTTCTCGTAATTTCTGGCTGTGTGAACAGGCTGTCTCCTTGATCCCACATATTCCCCATTCTTTTTCTTGTTATCCTCTTCCCCCGAAATGTGGATAGAATATCTTTGGCTTCTTACTAATCTTACTCTCTAATGTTTTATCACACCTCCTTTATTCTCTTCTACTGACTTCCTTAACTTCAGCGCTGTACTTTCTACATTCTGAGAGGAATTCCATTGATCTGCTCACTTTATAGCTGCTCTAAGCTACTCTTTACTTTGTTATTCAGCTCTGAATATTTGTAGAAGTCGGAGTGTCTCTGGGCTTGTTTTCCTAAACTTGATGTTAGATTGTAACATATTGAGCCCAGACTCTCACCAGTTCCATTTTGAGCATGGACACTCCTCCCTACTCCACGCTATTCGACAACAGCTTTATCCAGAATTAAATGTCTCCAGACTACTTTGGCCAGATCTTGCTTTCTGATAAACTCTCTCTCCCCAATCCAAAAACTTAATATTCTGAAGACTTTTTTTGCCTTTTCCTTAAGGAACTTAAAGTATATGATGTTCTGGTCATTGGTCCTAAGCTTCTCTCCCAATCCTGCCTCGAACATGTAACTGGCTTCATTCTCCACAATAAGGCCCAGCCATGCAATATTCATTGTTGTATTTTCTACATGTTGATATGAGAAGCTCTCGGCAATAAACTTCAACATATTTGTTTCCGCTTAAAAGCACATGACTACCCAATAAATGTTGGATATTGAAAAGCATATATAGAATTACCCTCTTATTGTTTTATACACGACAGTGATTGGTTACACAATAGCTCCTGTACTTTCTTCTATCTGGACGTCTTAATATGACCGTACCAATGTATCTGTCATCTTTGTATTCCAGTCTCTATCCACGAAGCCTCAATTGAAGGCCTTTCCACAATATCATCCCTCTTTACTGCAGGAATTGACTCATTTATTAATAAAACCACATCATGTCCGGTCTATAGTTCCTATACAACAGAATATTAAGTTGTCAATTCTGATTTAAATGTCACTCCATCCAAAAACACAGCTGCCTATCTCTGTACGGTCCGACACACCCTACGCACTTCCCAATCTCTGTAACCTAGGCTAGACCCTACACATTTCCCAATCTCTGTAACATCCTCCAGCCCCCAACAACTCTCCCTGTCTCTGGAATCTCGTCCAACCCCACAACACTCCCTATCTCTGTAATCTCCTCGTCACTACACACCTCCCTATCTCTGTAACATTTCCACCCCTCCACCCCAACTGATCTCGAGCATCTTCACTACTTCCTGTCACTGAGGATCCCTCCAGCACGTACGTTGCTCCACAGGACTGGAACCCACTCTCGAAATTACATACCTCCCTATCACTATAAAAACCTCAAGCTCCTTCAGTCCTCCCTATTGTTGTAAACTCCTCCAGCACCTACAGCCTTCTCTAACATCCAGCCCACAAACCCATCACTATCCAGGCAATATTTGTGTCCTGTTACAGCTTCCCTATATCTGTAACATTCTCCTTCACCTTTGCCTCCCTATTTCTGTAACCTCCTCTAACCCTGAGCTCCTCTATATCTCTGTGAATTTTTCACTGTTTTCATTCACAGTGCATCCACAATTCTTAAGATGGCGAACACTAAACACACTTATACCCTTTGATTGAAATGATTTCACATCCTCTCAGACCCAAATAAATTGCCCGTTATCCCGACACTCTATTATCTTGTTTTGGACTCTCTGACCCACAGAAATAATTTTTTCAGCATCTGCCCAATCAAGCCCTTGCAATTCAAAATCTTTTATTTTTCAATCAAATCACGGATCAATTTCCTGAAACTCAAGAATATAGACTAAGTTTATTCCGAAACTGAAACCCAGATTGCAAGCTGTTAAACATTAGTGTATTATTCAGTGATAGGTGTCAGCCATTGGTGGCTGGGCCATCATTTATTACCCATAGACTGTTGTTCTGGACAAGATGGCGGTGCGCTGCCTATTTGAGCATTTGCAGTCAGTTTGGTGCAGGACACCCACAATAATGTGAGGGAAAGAAAGCCAGGATATTCATCAAGTGAAACCCATGGGTTAGAGATGTATTTCCATGTCAGGACAGTCATTTACGTTATGTGTAACTTGCAGGGGGTGATATTTCCATGGATTTGTTGCCCTTGACATTGCAGATGGTCATGGCTTGGAAGGTGCTGTCGAATGAACTGTGGTAAATATCTACGATGTACCTTGTATGATACACTGCCTCCATTGAAAATTGATGGTGGAGCCAGTGAATGTTGTGGATGTGATGGCATCCAAGATGGACAGCAAATGCACCCTTCCTTATATATGGACAGCATAACGATTCCAGTTATGTTCCTACATTTTTTTAGCAATACGAATTCATTATGTTCCAATCAGTGACTCTATATAATTTAATTAAACATTTATCTGTTGAAATGAATTTGTAATTGGCTGCATGGTCCCCGTGCCATTGCAACATGGAATGCAAGACGATAGAATAGGATGAGGTTGTTGAACCCTTTGCGCCTGTTCCGCAATTTAAGGACATTTGTTATGTAACTCCATTTACCTGCCTTTGTCCCAAATCTGTCACAACCTTTCCTTTGCAAAAGGGTTTCTTTCTCAGGTTTTAAGGTGTAATCGAAGAAGTAAACAATACCAACCAAAACAGGGAACAAGACGGATGTCGAGTGGATAACCTGAAATGTGTCAACTCAATCTTGACGATAGAAGGCTACTGAGGGTCAATTTGAATGCCGAGGTGATGTACTTCATTCATTGCCTTTTCCTCGGTTGAGAATATTTACTCAGAGGAGATTATTCTTCAACAAAGACATTTAGATTGTTTTTCACAGAAAGAAATAAAATATGTAGATTGTGTTCAGCATGAGTCAGGGCGGATACAGAGGAAAGACAGGATAATGGGTGGAGCCAATGATGTGCATTTGAAGAGCCTGTGAATGCACACTGGGCCTCCTGCACCCTAACACTTCTAGCATTACAAATCCACTCGATGGATTAATTATTAGTGAAAAGACTGTAAACAGAATGTAGGACTGAAATGTAATTCTTGTGTGGGAATGCGTGCAGTGAGGAACATGGAAAGATTTCTGAAGATTGAATCGGTGTCCACATGGTCAAGATCACTGCAAATATCATCATGTGGAAATAGAAAGTTATCAACTTTTTTTGGCGAATTGATGTGCAGTATAATTCTTAAATCTTAAAATGTTGGAAAGTACAGTTTTAAATAAAACCTAAGTGTCCTTGTCAATAAGCTGCCGACGTCTAACAGACAGGTGCAGCAAACTAGTTGGAATGTCAGTGGAATGGGAACCTTTATTGTCCGAGGATGTCAGCACAGGAGGAGTGACGTCTTGCTTCAGCTGAGTAGGAGCTTGACCAGATTGTACATGAAGGACTATTTGTAATGTTGATTCTTTATCGCAGGAAATATATTACTGCCACAGAGAGATGGCAAGCAAGGTTCAATTGACTTCTTTCAAGGAAAATTCTGTCAAAGAGGGCCATGACAAACTAGATCTGTGTTGCCGAGTGTTTCAAAGAATGAGACTGCATTTCATTGAAAGTTATAAAATAAAGATTGGCTTCCTGCTTCAAACGTATTTCTGGCTATCGGTATAGTATTTATAAATTCCTTGCATTAGTCAGCTGCATTCTGAACTGTGTCTCAGAGAGAGGTTGTTGTTCCTGCTAACACAGGGATAGTAGCAGACCGAATACCATAAGGCATAGCAACAACAGTAGACCCAGCAGCTCACCGAGTATGCTCTGCCTTTCAGTTCAATGGTGTTTGTTCTGATAATCCTCAACTCCACTTTCCTCGTAACCTTTGATTCATTGACTTATTAAAAATATGTCTCTGACCGTGGAAGAGACTTAATGATCCAGGCTCAATAGCTTTCAGAACATTCTACAATTGTTCCCCTCTCACTGATATGAGAATTGGTTGTTTTAATTCTCTCGTTTGTCTCGAGCACACCTTGTTGAATCTACATTTTATTGCACCCTGTTCTATCACATATCTTCTGTGGCAAAAGCACAGTAAAAAAAGAGGGTCAGAACCTGTTATTTCCTCCTTCTGTTCCCATATCAGATAAGATACAGCTCATCCAGATCTGGGGATGTGTTCACTCTTTATTCTGCTCCTCTCCCCGATTCCAATCAGTCACTTTCTAAACTGAAAACTGACATGAAGGACGTATTTAACATATTCTCTGGATCCACGCACAGGCTGTCTCCTTGATCCCTAATATGCCCATTCTTTCCCAAGTTATCCTCTCCCCCTTGTATAGCAACAGAACACCCGCTGATGTTTTATCACACCCCATTTTTGCTTTTCTACTGATTTCCTTAAGTTCAGTGTTACACTTTCTACATTCTTATAGAGGTTCTATTGATCTGCTCACTTTATAGGTGTTTTAAGCTTCTCTTTACTTTGTTATTCAGCTCTTAATATTTGCAGATGTTGAAGGTTCTGTGGGCTCATTTTCCTTCATTGGATCTTAGATTGTAAAATATTGGGCCCATACTCTCATCAAATCCATTTTGAGCAGGAACACCGCTCCCCACTCCACGCTGTTCGACTACAGCTTTACCCAGAATAAGAATTCCACCATTTAAAAGGCAAATGGAGGTATATCTGATTAGGCTTGGACGGATATGGGCCAAGTGCTGGCTCGTGGGACTAGATTATGTTGGGTCCAGAACTAAACCATCCCTCCTTGTATCTTCCACATGCTGATACAAGAAGCTCTCATCAATAAATTTCAAGAAGCTCTCATCAATAAATTTCAAGACATTTGTCCCCTCTTAAAAGCACGTGACTGCCCCATAAATGTTGCATATTGAAAAACATAAATATAATTACCCTCTTATTGATTTTATACAATACAACGATTGGCTACACTTTGGCTCATGTATTTTCTTCTAATTGGCGATCTGTATATGACAGGAGAATTGATGTTTCGGTCATCAGCCCTCCTGAGAAGCCCACCAGGTGCAGTCTGTACATCGTCTGTACTTCGGAGTTCTGTAACCATTCACTGTTTGTTATCAGGCTTCCCAATCTACGAACCAAAACTGTAAGAAGCAATATTTGCTGAATCATCATTTTTTAAAAAAAGTGATGCAGGAAATGCCACTTTAATGAACTGAGCGATCCCCTCCACATACCATGAGTTTTTTGGTGATTAATCCCCCACTCAGTGTGCAGGGGTACAGCCCTCAATAATCGGCAGCGTGTAGGGTACAGGCTTGTGCTGACCCTTTGTGAACAATAATTACTCTCCTTCTGGTAGTTCAAACCTACCTCTCATCATGTGCAGTTTCTCACAGAAAATGGTTAGTGCCTTCCTATGTTTTTCATTCCATGATCCCCAGCATATTGGGAATCAGACTCGCTCCGGATGTCAGCACTACATGTAGCCCTGAAATGGAAAACAGTCCGTAAGTGGTTTGAACAGCCCATTATGGAGTGGACCACCTGAGATGAAGCACAGACTGTTTCTCCCAGGTAGGGAATTCTCATCAATTGGTGAATGGGGGAGGGAGTGAGGTGAGGAAGCTGGGGAGGGGCGTTAGGTCGAGACTTGCACTTATGGTGGCCATTGTTACATTCAACTGTGTGTCAGTATAATGTGTGTGTGGTGACATACATCAGACAAAATCCACACAGTTCAGTTATTAAAGTGGTTCTCTGCTTGTCATTTGCTGCTGTTTCCCTCAGGTGCACTCTGCAGTACTGATCTCGATTGAAGCCCAGTCAAAAGCAGGTTGGGTGACCCTTGTATTAATCTCTGGCCATCGACACAGAAGTTCAATTTTATTTTGACACTGATGAGTGTGAAGGTGACATATACTGCTATTGGGTTTAGAATGTTCACTGTGAGACACAATGTGCTACAGGAGACAGCCACATTGTGAATTTCTTCATCCTGGATCGGGTGCAGGGTGCAAATATCTGGAATCTAGGAGGCAGGCCAGATGCTGTCAAGTCGCTTGTGCGGTGTGTTCTGGCAAGACATGCCCATCCATCTGCTCCCTGGAGCAGGCTGAGACAGAAGATGAATTTGTAAGACCTGTCTGCTGGTCAGTCATTGGCATCTAATTTGGACAGCATGTGTGTCTACACTAAGAGCAGCGATAGGCTATTGGTTAGTTGTCACTTGCCCAGGGTGGGCTGCGAATGAGTTCTTGAGAAAGTATTTTTGAATAACTGCCCTGACCCAGATTGTAAGGTCTCTGGACAGGTTAAGGAGCAGACCATTGTGTCCCACAGTATCACAGGCAGCTGTGAGTTCCAGTAGCACTATGCCTGAATCTATTTATTATTTAGCTCGTGATTCCAAGTGATGAGTTTCCCAGTATGAAAAATAATAAAATATCAACTATATTTTGTAAATTGGGGGCAGCAATAACATGTGAACTCCGACTATTTCACTTAACAATGCCTGCATTATCTCTGAGAAGAACTGTATTCTTACTATATGTTTGGAACTAAAATATATACTCATTACAAAACTTTATGATACAAAATAAAGGAAAACTACATGTTATTTATATTGAACAGAGAATATTTGCCTCATTTTTGTACGATCACAATTAAATATTCAACGTCAATGTTCAAATGAATACATTCTCACTCTAACATTTCGAAAGTTGTTTGCCTCTAAACAATTACATATTCACAGTGAGCAAACAATTCAACAATCAAATAGATTTAGCGTTCTTATGAATTAAAATATAATTAACAAATTTAATTTCTTACTGAAATGTATGAGCTTTAGCTAATTGCAAATAATTTAAGAATGAAAATAATTCAATCTGCACTTCGAATATTAATCTTCATTAATTATTTGTGTTATTAAATGGTATTTGTTACGAAGCCAAAGCATGTATATCCAATTTAAAATGAACATTGTTTTCTGAATATTGAAGAAAACTCAAATTGCAGGCTCATTGTCAGGGAACGAGGTTGGGGGTATAAAAAAGAGTGGGCATTTTGAAAATTGGTTCGAACAACTGCCACCGAACAACAGAGCAACTGCTGTAGAGTCGAAGATCTAACTGCCTATCTGAAATCGTGCTCTCAAAGAAATCAGAAAGCAGTCTATCAAAAAGATACCTTTTGCTGTAAAACATATTCAGAGTAAAAATAAGTCGAGAGTGTGCTGCTGGAAAAGCACAGCAGGTAAGGTAGCATCCGAGGAGCAGCAGCATCAACATTTTGGACAAGAGCCCTTCATCAGCACAACACTCTTGATTCGAATCTCCAGCATCTGAAGTTCTCACTTTCGCTTCGTAAAAAGGAATAAGACGACCCAGTGAAACCAATGAGTAGGAGACTGAATACAGCAGAGAAGGTAGAGACTGTGTCGACATGTGATTAGGTTAATGTAATATTTATTGTCTGTTATTGGAACAGCATGTCAATAGGGTTGTGCTCAGTTAAGGGAAGCAATGTTCCGTTTCTTAACAGTTTTGTTCGGAAAGAAAATTGTTACTTTTCTTTAAATAATGGAAACTGAGTCTTCCCTTTCAGTCCCTCACACTTCGAACAGATGACAAGGCGAGGCGAGCATTTCTGTGTGTTCAGGTTTATTTGGTAGTGGTTCGACCTCTGCATTTTAACAGATAAGGAGCTCGTCTGGGATTTGGAAAGGTTTGAACAGAATTGGGGAACCAAAGATCCCAGCAGATTTAAACACTTGGTGACTAGTGTCGTAAATCTATAAATAAAACAGAGGTGAAATAATTTGTTTCATTTTGATTACATGTGGTCAGTTAAATTAAAAGAGAGGGAAATGGCTCCTAACTTTGCTAAAGAGGTTCTGAGGTTTGAAGACGCTTCCCAACTTTACCAGGGAAGGTTAGAAAGACAGGGGAAGGATATTCTTTTCGAATTAGCAAACATATTAGAATTGGTTTTAACCAGGGACATAAGGAAATTGAAATGGATTTGGTCAAACACTGAGGTTTATCAGTGAAACAAAAGTTCAGCAGAATTAGAAAAACGTAAACTGTGTATGAGCCAAACGGAATGAGAAGAAAAAGAAAGAGAGAGAAGGATATTAGCTGAGCAAAAAGATAGATAGAATAAAGAAGAGAGAGAGAGAAAGGAGACTGAAAAAAGGGAGTAAAAGACTGAAAAGAGAGAGAGAATAAAGAAGAGAAGTCTCTTAGCTGAGCAAAGAGAGAGAAGGAGAAAGAGAAAGGGAGACGAATGTAAACTTCAGTAGTTGCAAATTAGTCAGAAAATCATTTTCAGAGGATGGAAATGAAGAGAGTTTATTCTGCTGGAGGGGTTCATAAATTCATTTCCAGAGAACTTATGTGATGAACAGAAAGTTCAAGAAGTGAGAAGAGCAGCAGAGATGCCCAAGAAATGTGCATTGATGCATGAAGTGAAATTTAGTTTCTTACACGTATTTCATCTCTGTGAGGTATAGAAATTGTAAGCAGAGGGAGATCCTTCACGATGAAACAAAGAGTCGAGCACACTTGGAATAGTTCTCCTTTGGTGATGAAAAGAATTCCAAGAAAATGAAAGGCCTCAGGTGTTTCCACTGTGATAAGATGGGACAGGTAAAGTCACAGTGGTGGTCATGGAAGAATGATATTGTGTGAAAAGATGTAGGACAAGAGGCTTATTCAATGCTATAAGGGAAAGTAGTAAAGGAGACCCAAAGAAAAGCCGAGGAGCTGCAGGAGAGTCCACAGCCTTGGCAGGGGTGGGATATTGAGTTAGTTGCTGATCTCTGTAAAGACTTTATCTCTGTGGGAAAAGTTTACTCGGGAAGAACAGGAAGAGAATGGAAATAAGTTATTATTTCATGAGGTATGGGATCTCATCAGTCTCTGATTGTAAGAGATGAAAGTAGTTTCACGCTTTCCGACATGTTACCAGAGAAGGTATTAATTTGTTGAATAGATAGGCAGAAAGTTAGCGTTCCCCTGTGTAAGATTAGGTTGGAGAGCCAAATAAAGCCTGGGGAAGTAACTGTAGGAGTGATTGACAGAATGTCAGTTTCAGGAATACAATTTGTTCTTGGGGATTATTTAGCAGGATCCAAGGTGGGAGCGACACCCCTTGTAGTGCAGACGCCAACTGAAGATCAGGGAACGAAGGAGTTACAAGAAGAATGCCATGGATGGTTTCCAGACTGTGTCGTAGTAAGAAGCCACTGTCATAAGTTACAGCAAGAAGGAAAAATTAAACAGAAAGACCAAGAAGTTGAAGTTCAGTTAGCTGACACCCTGTTTGATATAATTTTACAGGAAAACCCTTAACAGGCAGTGGGTCAGACAGAAGTGTTGAGTCCAGAAAGGCTAACAGACTTGCAACAGAAAGATGAGCAGATATAAATTATGATGCAAACTCAGAAAAGGAATCAGAATATATTTCTGAGTGTTATTATCTTAAGGATAGAAGCCTAAAACAAAAGTGGAGACCCCAGAGGGGAAATGGGCAGAGGTGCACCAGATTGTGTTGCCTGTAGCATGCAGATAGGAAGTGTTGGGGTAGAACATGAATCACCAGACGGAGGCCACCCAGGTGTGAGGAGGACTCAAGCTAATGTACAAAAGCACTTCCATTGGCCTGGCATGCACAAGGCTGAGGTTAAATATTGCCACACATGCCTAATGGTAGATATGCTACAGGCAGTCATACAATCAGTAGATTTGTTGCCAATTCCCACATTTGAAGAAAAATTCACACGGGTTATGATTGATTGTGGAGGTCCCCTCCCTAAAACTAAAAGTGGGAATCAGCACTTGCTAACCATAATGCATATGCCTACTAGATTCCGGAGGCAATTCTGTTACGGAGTTTTAAGACAAAAAGGATGGTGGCCGAGTTAGTAGCTTTCTTTCCCTGTTATGTGTTACCCAGAGATATTTTACTAGTGAGATGTTTAAGGAAGTTTTGGATAGCATACAGCACTTTAAATCAAGTCCATACCCATTCAAAATCCCAGGGAGCCTTGAAAAGGTGGCATTGACTCTGAAGACAATATACAGTCAGGATACACTGACTGATTGGGATAAAGGTATCGAACTTGTATGGATTGCCATGAGAGATGCCCCAAATGAATCTACTCAGTTTACTCCCTTTGAGTTAATATTTGGACAGCAAGTAAGAGGGCCTTTGAAACTAAAAGTTTGACTGGATCAAAGCCAGAGATTTCACACTTGGATAATGTAGAGGTGGTGATAGAACAATTAAATTAGGAATGTGAGTTAACCAAACAACACCGGAATAGTACACCACCTAGATTGAAGCAGTTGGCAGATAGCAACTATAAAATTCAGTCGTTTTCCCATGGAGATGATGAATTAGTATTGTTACCAGTAGTAGGAGATAGGTTCAAAGGCAGGTTTAGTGGTCCCTATCAAATTGAGAAGAGGTTGAGTCAGGTTACCAATCTGATAAAGATGTAGGACAGAAAAGAGTCTGTATCGGGCGTGCTTTCTGAATATGTTGAAAACTTACTATAACAGAGACAGGGAACTGGAGAAACAGATTTTATTTATTGCTCTGCCGAGTGAGGAATCAAATCCAGTTGTGATGGAGCTTTATGTGCCCCAAAGTACGTTGAATAATGATAAAGTCCTTGAAGAATGAAGTGGGAGAATTAGCTATCTGTCTCAGGAGCAAATGACAGAGTCAAAAGGTTGTTGCAGCATTATGAAGACATATGCAGGAATAAAATAGGAGGACTAATACCAGTGTGCATGAGGTGGAAGTAGGGAATGCTGTTCCAATAAAACAATACCTTTAATAGCTTAATCCTTTCAGAGGCCAGCAGGTCCAGAAGGAAGTAAATCTAGCTCAATGAAGACATCATCGAACCGAGACCGACTGGAGTGCAGTTCGCTGATTTTGTTAGTTCCCATGGCGGATGGAACTCAACAATTTTCTTTGGGCTATTGGAAGCTCAACGCCGTAACAAAATCGTTCTCATAGCCAATACTAAGGTTGGAAGACTGTACAGAGAAAGTTGGAAAATCCAGTTACGTCACAAAGTTGATTTACTGCATTGTTACAAACAGGTATCTTTAATAGAGAAAGCAAGATAAGTTTCTGCATTTGTAAACCCAAATGGACTGCATCAATTCAAAGTAATGCCCTTTGGAATGAAGAGCAAACCAGCCACATTCCAAAGACTCATGAACAGACTTGTGGCCTGATTAAGAAATAGTGTAGCTTATCCTGATGATGTGTTGATCTTTAGCCATTCATGGAAAGATCAAATGGTACAGTTGGCAAAACCCTTTGAGTGATTTCTTAAAACAAAATTGGAAATGAACTGAAAGAAAACATAATTGGATACAGAACTGGTTCAAAAGTAGAAGCAGAGGATGGTGGTGGCGGGTTGTTTTTCAGACTGGAGGCCTGTGACCAGTGGAGTGTCACAAGGATCGGTGCTGTGTCCTCTACGTTTTGTCATTTACATAAATGATTTGGATGCGAGCATAAGAGGTACAGTTAGTAAGTTTGCAGGTGACACCAGAATTGGAGGTGGAGTAGACAGCGAAGAGGATTACCTCAGATTACAACAGGATCTGGACCAGATGAGCCAATGGGGTAAGACGTGGCAGATGGAGTTTAATTTAGATAAATGTGAGGTGCTGCATTTTGGGAAAGCAAATCTTAGCAGGACTTATACACTTAATGATAAGTTCCTTGGGGTGCTGCTGAACAAAGAGGCCTTGGAGTGCAGCTTGATAGCTCCCTGAAAGTGGAGTCACAGGTAGATAGGATAGCGAAGAAGGCGTTTATGCTTTCCTTTATTCATCAGAGTATTGAGTACAGGAGTTGGGAGGTCATGTTGTTGCTGTACAGGACATTGGTTTGGCCACTACTGGAATATTACATGCAATTCCGGTCTCCTCCTTTCGGAAAGATGTTGTGAAACTTGAAAGGGTTTAGAAAGGATTTACAAGGAAGTTGCCAGAGTTGGAGGATTTGAGCTACATGGAGAGGCTGAACAGGCTGGGGTTGGTTTCTTTGAGCGTCTGAAGCTGAGTGGTGACCTTATAGGGGATTACAAAATTATGAGAGGCATGGATATGATAAATAGACAAAGTTTTTTCCCTGGGGTCGGGGAGTCCAGAAGTAGAGGACATAGGTTTAGGGTGCAAGGGGAAAGATGTAAAAGAGACCTAATTGGCAACTTTTTCATACAGGGGGTGGTACGTGTATGGAATGAGCTCCCAGAGGAAGTGGTGGATTCTGTTACAATTGCAACATTTAAGAGGCATTTGGATGGATATATGAATAGGAAGGATTTGGAGGGATATGGGCCGGGTGCTGGCAGGTGAGACTAGATTGGGTTAGGATACCTGGTCAGCATGGACAGGTTGGATCGCAGGGCATGTTTCCATGCTGCACATCTCTTTGACCCTCTGACTCCATAACATCGAACATGGAAGGATGATCCAAAGGAACGCATTGACGAAAGCAATGGAGGAATTTCCTTGAGCATGGAGAAATAGATCCTTCAACTATTGGGACTGAGAAGATTCGACAGGAAGTTTGTTCCAATTTCAGCAGCATGGAGGCACTACTAACAGAGTTACTAAAGAAGAACATGGAATTTCGTTTTACAGAATAGAGCCAGGAGACGTTGGAAAATTAACAAGCTATATTAACCACCACATCAGTTTAATATCATTATATTTGCAGACCCATATTTGCTGATACATCCTGTTTTGCTCAAAAATGCACACACTGCAGAAAGTCAAAGCAGGCAGTCATTGCATGAAATATTTTGTTAATTCCACTTAGGAAATAGAACCAATTTAAGTCAAGATTGGGACACAGACAGACTCTGGCTTTCCATCTTTAATGCGTTGTCTGAGCTGAGATGTCACCTTTTGTTGTAAAATCCTGAGAAGATGACTTAAATGAAGTTCTGGGATTTGCATATTAATGAACCGAAAACTGCAACCCATTCTAAAAGATGAAAGACTTAAAAACCCAGGTTTGTTCAATATACTATTTCAGTTGCATGACACTCTAATATTTTGCTATAAATTTTGTATCTTACGATCTTACACTCCACAAACACCTGATGAAGGAATAGCGCATTGAAAGCTAATGCTTCCAAATAAACCTGTTCGAATATAACCTGGTGTTTTATGATGTTTACCTTAGTAGCTTCAGATAATGGTCTTTTCAAGTAGAATAAGACAATTTATCTCATCCTTCCTATATCCTAAATTCGACTTAACATTATAACTATTGATAATGTTATTGATATTCTCCAACAAATTAATGCATTGCGTGTGTGTGTGAGTGTGTGTATGGGGCTATGTGGTTATGTTTGTATGCATCTGTACCTGTGTCTCTGTGTTTGCGTGTGTACCTGTGTATGTATGTGTTGTGTACGATTCTTTGCAACTGAAGTGAAATGCAAGAATGAGATGCAATTACATTCCCATAAGATGAGAAAATGTACAAAGATTCCAAGTTGTCTGATATCAAAGAACAAACAAAATTACAGCACAAGAACAGGCCCTCCGGCCCTCCAAGCCTGCACTGATCCAGATCCTCTACCTAAACCTGGGACATACCTTCTAAGTGTCTGTATCCCTTTGCTCCCTGCACATTCATGTATCTGTCCAGATCCATCTTAAATGATGCTATCATGATCACCTCTACCATCTCTGCTGGCAACGTGTTCCAGACACACATCACACTCTGCATGAAGAACTTTCCACGCATATCCCCCCTAGACTTTCCCCTCTTACTTTCAACTTGTGATCCTAGAAAATGTGTCCCCCACTCTGGGGGAAAAAGATCTTGCGCTTCATCATGTCTATATCTCTCATGATTTCGTCGAGCTCTATCAGGTTCCCCACTCAACCTCCATGAAAATAACGCCGATCTATTCAAAATCACTTCAGTGCGAGCACCCACCATACCTGGTGAACTTCTTCTGTCCCCTCTCCAAAGCATCCACATCATTTTTGTAATGTGGTGACCAGGTCTGTAGGCTGTATTCCAAATGTGGAGAACCAAAGTCTTATACAACTGTAACATAACTTGCCAAGTTATGTTACATTGAATGAAGGAATACCCCATTGAATGAAGGAAAGAATGTGATATGCCCTCTTGACCACACTCTTGAGTTGGGTTTCCATCTTCGGGGAACAATGGACCTGAACACCCAGAAATCTCTGCGCATCAATGTATCCCAGCACTTTTCAACTTTCTATATATTTCGCTCTTGAATTAGATCTTTCAAATGGCATCACTTCGCATTTGTACTGATTGAATTCCATCTGCCATTTCTCAGCCCAACTCTACAATTCATTTATATTGTTCATTATTCTCTGACAGTCCCCTTCACTATCTGCTACTCCATCAATCTTCGTGTCATCTGCAAACTTGCTAATCAGGCCATCGTCCAGATCACTTCTGTATATCGAAAACAACAGTCGTCTCAGCAGGGATCTCTGCTGAACACCACTGGTCACAGGTCTCCATTTTCAGAAACTCTCTTCCACTACTAATCTCTGTGAGCTTTTTCCCAGTCACTTCTCTATCCATCTAGTTAGCACAGCCTAGACCCTATGCGACTTCACTTTCTCAATCAGCCTACAGTAGGGAACTTTATCAAACGCCTTACTGAAGTCCATGCCTATGACATCTACAGACCTTCCCCCAACAAGCTGGGCGGCACGGTGGCACAGTGGTTAGCACTGCTGCCTCGCAGCGCCGGAGACCCGGGTTCAATTCCCGCCTCAGGCGACTGACTGTGTGGAGTTTGTACATTCTCCCCGTGTCTGCGTGGGTTTCCTCCGGGTGCTCCGGTTTCCTCCCACAGTCCAAAGATGTGCAGGTCAGGTGGATTGGTCATGCTAAATTGCCCGTAGTGTTAGGTGAGGGGTAGATGTAGATGTAGATGTAGGGGTATGGGTGGGTTACGCTTCGGCGGGGCGGTGTGGACTTGTTGGGCCGAAGGGCCTGTTTCCACACTGTAAGTAATCTAATCTAATCTAATCTAAAAAAAAAAGCTACTTTGTCACTTCGTCAAAGAATTCAGTTAAGTTGGCAAGACATGACTTTCCACGCACAAAACTATGTTACCTATCACTGATAAGCACAGTTTCTTCCAACTGGGAATACATCCTATCCCACAGTATCTTCTCCAGCAGCTTCCCTGCCGCTAACGACAGGGTCACCATTCTTAAACAAGGGAACACCATTAGCAATTTTCCAGTCCTCCGGGATTTCACCTGTGATCAAAGATGTTGCAAAGATATCTGTTATGGTCCAACCTGTTTCCTCTCTCCTTTCCCTCAGTAACCTGGGATAGATTCCAGCTGGTCCTGGGAACGTGGCCACCTTAATGCCTTTTAGAATAACAAACACTTCCTCTCTCATTATTTCGATTTGACCTAGAGTAATCAAGCATCCATACCTAATCTCAACATTTCTCGTTGGTAAATACTGATACGAAGTACTCATTAAGAATCTCACCCATTTTCTCTGAATCCACGCATAATTTTCCTCCTTTGGCCTTGAGTGGTCCAACCCTTCCTCTAGTTACCCTCTTACTCCTTATATATGAATAAAAGTCTTTGGGATTTTCCATAACATTTTTTGCTGGATATATCACATGACCCCTTTTAGCCGTCTTAATTCCTTGTTTCAAATTGGTCCTACATTCCCGATATTCTTCCCAAGCTTTATCTGTCTTCAGTCGTCTAGACCTTATGTACACTTCCTTTTTTCCACTAAGCTAGTCTCACAGTTTCACCTGTCATCCATGGTTCCCTATTCTTGCCATTCCTACCCCTCATTTCCACAGAAACATACCTGACCTCAACTCTAATCAACCTTTCTTTAAAAGCTTCCCACGTATCAAATGAGAATTTACCTTCAAACAACTGCTCCCAATCTATATTCCTCAACTTCTGCTGAATTTTGGTATAGTTGGCCTTCCCCCAATTTAGCTTCTTCCTTTAGGGCAACTCTTGTCTTTATCTTTGCATATTCTAAAACAGATGGAATTGTGATCAGTAGTCCCAAAGTAATCCCCAACTGAAACTTCAACCACCTGGCCAGGCTCATTCCTCTGCACCAGGACCAAAATGGCCACTTCCTGATTTGGACTAATTACATACTGCGCATAAAGCCCTCCTGGCTGCTCCTTACAAATTCTGCTCCATTCACTCCTGTAATATTCAGTGAATCCTAGTCAATGTTGCGAAAATAAAATCGCATATCACCTCCAACATGTTGCTCCCACATCTTTCCATGATCCATTTAAACATTTGCACTTCCATCTCACGCTCACTGTTGGGAGGCCTGTAGTACAGCCCCAACATTGTTACTGCACCCTTCGTATTTCTGAGCTCTGCTCATATTGCCTCACTGTTCGAGTCCTCCATGGTGCCCTCCTTCAGCACAGCTGTGGTATCCTCTTTATCCAGTGATGCAACTCGTGTACCATTTTACCCTCCTCTTTATCCAGCCTGAAGCATTGATATCCAGGGATATTTACTTGCCAATCATGCATATCAACTCCCAGGTACTTATCCAAGCCCTGAGTTTATCTGCACATACTACACTTCTTGCATTAAAACAAATGCACCTCAGGCAGCCTGTCCTTCTATGTTCATCATCTACTCCCTGCTTACTCTTCCCCTTACTCACTCTGACTTCACTACCCATTTCCGTACAGGCTGTAGTTGCTATTTCCTTAATATCGACTAACCTCCTCATTTGGTTCCAATCCCTCTACCACATTAACTTAAACCCTCCAAAGCAGCATTAGCAAATGTACCCCGAAGGACATTGGTTCCAATCCAGCCCAGGTGTAGACTGTCCAATTTGTAATAGTCCCACCTCCCAGATAACCGGTCGCAATGTCCCAAAAATCAGAACTCCTCCCTCCTGCACCATTTCTCAAGCAACGCAGTCACCTGGGCTATTCTTTCATTTCTACTCTGACTAGAACGTGGCATTCTTAATAATAATGAGATTAAACCTCTGAGGTGGTCCTACACCTTAACTTGGCTACTAACTCCTTAAATTCTGTTTGTAGGACCTCATCCTGATTTTCTTTTTTAACCTATGTCATTGGTGCCGACATGCACCGTGAAAATTAGATTAGATTACTTACAGTGTGGAAACAGGCCCTTCGGCCCAGCAAGTCCTCACCGACCCGCCAAAGCACAACCCACCCAGACCCATTCTCCTACATTTATCCCTTCACTTAACCCTACAGGCAATTTATCATGTCAGGCAGCATCCAAGGAACAGGAGAATCGACATTTTGGGCATCAGCCCTTCTTCAGGAATGATTCCTGAAGAAGGGCTGATGCCCGAAACGTCAATTCTCCTGTTCCTTGGATGCTGCCTGACCTGCTGCGCTTTTCCAGCAACACATTTTCAGCTCTGATCTCCAGCATCTGCAGTCCTCACTTTCTCCAGGCAATTTATCATGGCCAATTCACCTAACCTGCACATTTTCGGACTGTGGGAGGAAACTGGAGGAAACCTACTCAATACGGGGAGAATGTGCAAATTCCACACAGTCAGACGGCTGAGATGGGAATTGAACCCTGGTCTCTGGCGCTGTGAGGCAGCAGCGCGTGCCGCTGTGCCGCCCATCTGGTTGCACACCCTCCCCCTTCAGAATATTCTGCAGTCGATCGAAACATTCCTGTCCCTTGCACCTGGAAGGCAACATACCATTTGGGAGTCTCGGCTTCGAACAAAGAAATGCCTATCTACTGCTTTAACAATTGAATCCCCTATGACATAGCCCTTCCAGTTTTTTTTCCCGCCCTTCTGAACAGCAGCGCCAACCACGGTGCTTTTAACCTGGCTACTGCTGCCTTCTCCTGGTGAGCCATCTCTTCCAACAGTATCCAACACAGTATACCTGCTAAGGATGGAGTTGACCGCAGGGGACACCTGCAGTGCCTTCCTGCTCTTTCTCTGCTTTTGGTCACCAATTCACTTTGTCCTTCAGCAATCCTAATCTGTGATGTGATCAGTTCACTGAATGTGCCATCTACAACCTCCTCCGCATTGTGTATTCCACAGTAAGTCCATCCGCAGCTCCAGAGCTATCATCCCGTCGATGCGTTCTTCATAAAAAGTGTCTTTGTTGCGAGGATCAGGGATCTCTCCGAGCATGCTCAGGGCATACTGAAGGGGAGGGTGAACAGCCAGCGGCTGTTGTACACATTTGTACCAATGACATTGGCAGGAAACATGACAAGATCCTGCAAGGAGAGTGCAGGGAGATGGACACACATCCTGCACGTGAAGGAGTCAGGGATATCAGCTAGATCCCTGAGATCCCATATTGAGCAAGTGGAGCATAACATGTCTCTGAGATTTCCTGCCACTTATACTCTAAAGCTTAACTTGGACTTAATTTAGATAAACGGAAAAGGAAAGGTTTTTCTTTAACCAATCACAGGATGAAAAAAAGAGAAGCACTGATCAACACAGCAGAGAGTTCTTTTGTTTTGGTTAGATGAGGAGTTCAGGGTTGGAGACGTTACACGTGTAGTGTCTCTGTTTCAATCGCTGCCAAAATATATCTGTTCACATACCTTCCCAGAGCACAATTCGTCCTCTGCCACTCAAATCCTCGCTCTCACCGCTGCTGCCAATGGAGGCCTGATGCTCAAGGTAAGTCTGTTTTTAGTGGGAAGTTAACCTTCCTGGCAAACCCCTGGTCCCTCCTCCCATCACCTCTCAAAAGATAATGTACAAAACATGCAAAAATATCTTTTATTCATGGATTGGCAAAGTGAACAAACAAAAATAATTTAATGGATACTTGCTGTGATTCTTCAACGATCAAATATTTGGTTTCCTTTTGAGAAAGTAAATTCAGGTTTTTTTTCCAAATCTCAGTTGGATAAGTTTTGATCAGTATGTGATCATCATTGGTGATAAAACCAGAAGTTGCTGGGAATGCTCAGAAATACTGGCATTATCTGTGGTTTGAAAGCAGAATCAACATATTGTAGGGGACTGGCTCTGGCCAGGTTAATACGCTCATAGTGTTCAGTGATGTGTAGGTTAGGTGTATTAGTCAGGGGTAAATGTAGAGTATGAGAGCAGGCTAATGGGTCTGGGTGGGTTACTCTTTGGAGGGACAGTGTGGGCATGTTGGGCCAAATGTCCTGTTTCCTCAATGTAGGGATTTGACGATTCTTCATAAGAAGCATCTTTGGTGCAAGGATCAGGGATGTCTGCGAAAATGCTCAGGGTATACTGAAGTGGAGGGTGAACAGCCAGAGGCTGTGGTACACATTTGAAACGTGACAATACCCTGAAAGGAGAGTGCAAGGAGATTGGCCTAAGTGCAAAAGCAAGATATCCAGGGTTGTAATCTTGAGATTACACCTTGTGGGATAAGAAAGTGGGATAAGGATGATGAAGATAGAAAATTTTAATATGTGTTTGAAGACCTGATTCAGGAAGAGGGTTTCAGATTTATGGATCATTGGGTTTTCGTCCAGGGCAGGTGGGATCTATAAAAAAGGACAGGGTCCATTTTAACTGGAGGGACACAAACATCCTGGCAGGGAAGTTTGATGATGCATCACGTGTGGATTTAAATGAATTAATGCAGAAGGTAGAGTTTAATAGAATAAACAGGCAGGGCCAGTCTAATCAGTAGATTCAGTATTTTAGATTACTTACAGTGTGGAAATAGGCCCTTCGGCCCAACAAATCCACACCACCCCGCCAAAGCGTAACCCACCCATACCCCTACATCTCCATTTACCCCTTACCTAACACTATGGGCAATTTAGCATGGCCACTTCACCTGGCCTGCACATCTTTGGACTGTGGGAGGAAACCGGAGCACCCGAAGGAAACCCACGCAGACACGGGGAGAACGTGCAAACTCCACACAGTGAGTCGCCTGAGGTGGGAATTGAACCCAGGTCTCAGGCACTGTGAGGCAGCAGTGCTAACCACTGCGCCACCGTGCCGCCTACAATTGGGGATCAAAAAATAAGAATGGAGTGTGTGGAAAGTGTAGAATGCCAAAAGTGTTTACTGCGATAAACAAATCCAATCGAACTTATATAAATACATTGCACCTAAATGCATGGAATATTTGGAAAAAATGAATGAACTGTCAGTGTTAAAAAGATATGGCCTGGTGGGGATTACAGGAAGGTGGTTACAGGAAGGTCAATGTGAGATGTCCAAGGGTACTCATTAATCAGACAAGAAGGCACAGCAGTTTGATTTGCTGCATTAATTAAGAATGATAGCAAGGCTGCATTAAGACATGACATTAGCACGAGGGACCAAGATGACAAATCAGTTTGGATCCAAATAAAGCACATGGAAAGAAACCTGCTTCTCGAAGTAATTTCATGCCACAGTACCCCCATCCTCCAAACATACTTTCAAAAACTAGGGAATAACAATGGCTTGTGAGAAGGGCACAAGAGTCAGCAATCTGTGTATGCATATTGACTTAATTAATCAATTTGGCAAAGGTAGCCTCAAATAACGATTCCCAGAATGTATGAGGGATTGTTTCTTAGCATAACAAGTCATGGAAACCAACCAGAGAACTGGCTTTTAGATTTGGTGTGAATAATGAGGAAGGAGTGATAAATCATCTTGACGTAGAGGATCCTCCAGAAAGAGTGACCATAACATGCTGAATTTCACATTCAGATTGAAAGTGACGAGAATTTTAGTGTCGGGCCGTGATAATTATACAGGCCAGAGGAAGGATTGGCCTGTGTGGACTCGAAAACAAAACATTGAAGGACAGAACATTTGAAGAACAATGCCAAATATTTAGGAAGATGGTAAAAACACATCAATTAAAGTTAATTCCTGAGTGGAAGAGAAATTGTAAAAAGATACAACGCCATTCATAACTTAACAAAGAAGCCTATAATAAGATGAAAGTGATGTTCTGGTGGTATTATCACCAACTGCTGATTCAGCGATCAAGATAAGGTTCTTGGAACTCAGGTTCAAATGCAGCCACTGCAGATGCTGGAAACTAAATTCAACATAAATCTGCATTTAAGATTTACAGATTAATGGTGAAATCACTTTCACTTCATAATTGTGTCTCCTTCTTATTGAGCACTCGAGTAAGGGGAAGAACTGCTCTCTGTTCAAACTGGCCATAAACCTCATGCTCTTAAACATCACAATCAGGAACGTCTCACAATCTCCTCTGCTTCAAAAACATCTATACGCTCATCATAGTTTGAGTACTCTCTCTTGTCTTGTTAATTCTGAAATGTATCACCTCACATTTATCAGTCAAATCTCACCAGCCATTGATCTCGCTACCTGAACAAACCAGTTCTTTCATCCTCTAAACTAGCATGTTCCTCCTCACTGTGAACCACCCACCTAACCTTTGTGTCATCCATAACATTATTTATCATTCCCCCCAAAATCCATCCCTCACATTCTCATCATCATCACTTATGAAGCTCACAGATACGAGTTGTTTTATTTTGCCCGTTCTTCAGGTGTTGCTCAAAGAAGAATAATTAAGAATTCCATTCTCGTGTTCGTCCTTGTCTTGGTGAATTTACAACGTGATGCAGTTGACGTCTTTTTATGAGAGAGCCACAGATTTTTTTTTGACATGGAGCTGAATTCCCCTTTTATAGTATTCGTCTCTGTAGGGTTCATTCATAAGGCTTACATGTGTTTAATATTGGACTATGTTGGACTTACTTCCTCTGCAACATTTGTATTTTACGTGGACCTGGATAATGTTCTTTGCAACATTCCCTCCAATAGTCAGAGCTGAAGGAATTTGTCATCTGCAAGATGGACGCAGACTCATATGATTGCTCGGAGGACCTGGAGAGATGAGGATAAAGATTCAATTAAATGCTGCACATATACACACGGTAGGAGATCAAATCATATCGCCAAGTCTATCGTGAATTGGAAGCAAATTATTAGAACATATGCCCACTCTTCTTCAAATTGTAAAAAAAATAATGTTCAATAAAATGTTCTTAGAGCAGTATGGATCTTACAGCTGCTTCTGGGATTGCAGGCATAGTAAACTTTTTTTTTGCATTTAATGTAGTTCATATAGTTATGCATAAAAGAATGTTTTCCCATTTAGTTTTATTAACATACAAAACAAACCAAAAAAAAGCAAAAGAAACTCTTTTCTTTCCAACGAACATTGTTTTAACGAGATTTCTTTTTTGGGAGGGTTGGTTTACAAAAACACATTAGAAAAGTCTATATATGTTTCAAAAGGCTTCTTTTTTAATGCAAAAGTACTTTTTTATTTAAAAACTGAAGTATATTTTGAAATAGGAAGATGTGTACTCACTCCGGAGAGTCCTACACGCATTCAGCTCTGGAGAAGACATTTTTCTTCGAGGCATTTATTGAAGACGAGTCTTTCTGTTGAGTTAAATTTCCAATTTTTAAAAAAAATATATGTTTGATATGTATACGGCTATAGTTTTCTATTTTAATGTCATGAATAATCCTGCAACAGGCATAATTTTATTAAGACCATATGTAAGGTAGACAGGGAGATGGCTGGAAGTTATTATTCAGCAAAATCAGTCAGATAGGTGGACTGTCATGAAAGGTAAGAACGTAGTTCAAAAATCTCTGGTGGCTATTCCTCGATCAAAGAGATATTTAATTTTTCGAACTGTTGACGGGGTAGTCTCTCTGAGGAAAATGGAAGAGCCATCGGTCATTGGACTGTTGGAACAATTCTTATGTTAGGCAGCGTTTGAGAAGATTTTGTATAATTATTGCGGCAGGGGACTCTCCTGTGAGGGGCATAAACAGGAGATTCTGTGACAGTGAGCGAAAAATTAGCATGGTTTGTTGGTTTCCCAATAATAGAATTAAGAATGTCTCTGAAAGTTTCAAGCATATTGTTAAATGTGTAATTGAGAAGCCAGAAGTTATTGTATATATTGGTATGAATGACAATTTTAGTGAAAAGATTAAAACAGCCCAGAGTGAATTTAAGAAGTGATGTAGGGGATTAAAAATAAAACTCTAAAAGTAGTAATTTCTGGTTTGCTGATTCAAGTGGGGAAGGGAGAAAAAGTTTAAAGGAGAAAAATCAATGAGCAAAGAGCTGCTGAGCTGTTGACGGATTCAGATTTTGGGAGGTTGGAATGTCTTGGAATAGAATAGAGCCGTTCCAAAATGATTGGTCTAATGTAAACGGGAAAGCCTTCAATATCTTAGCTGGGACGTTTGCTCGCCCTATAAAGACAGACTTTACATTGACAGACAAGGCAAGTGGAGGTAGTCTAATTAGCATGTAAATGGTAGGATTGATGGAGAACGCTCTGAATGTGATGGAACATATCAATTAGAAAAGAAAGATGAGAAAATCAAAGTATATAGTAATTCTGAAGAACTAAAATGCACTTAATTCAGTGCAAGGGGTTTTACAGGGAAGGTGGATCTACTCAACACATTTTTCAGAACATGGGTTTCAGACATCAAAGCTATTATCGGAACTTGGGTGAGAGATGCTCAAGATCTTTCATTAAGTACACGCAAGGCGGTAAAAGAAGAGGAGGAGTGGCCTTTTGGTCAAGGATAGTATAATGGCGACTCTGAGAACTTTTGATGAGGACTCGTCTACTGAGGTAGTGTGGGCTGTTAGAAACAGGAGAGGAGAGGTCACACTGCTTGGGGCTTTTTATAGGCCTCCGCAGAGTTCCAGGGAGGTGCAAGAGAGGATTAGCAAAATTATTCTGCGTAGGAATGAAAGGAACAGGGTAGTCATTATAGGGGACTTTAACTTCCCGCGAGATTGACTGGAAATGTAATAGCTCTAGTACCTCGAATGGATCAGTTTTTGTCCAATGCGTACAGGAGGGTTACCTAAACACATTATGTCGAAGGGCCGACAAGAGGGGAGGCCACACTGGATCTGGTGCTTGGTAATGAGCCAGGGCAGGTGTTTGATTTAGTTGCAGGTGAGCACTTTGGAGAGAGTGACCATAATTCAGTTATATTTAGTTTAGCGATGGAAAGGCATAGGTGCATGCCACAGGTCAAGAATTATCGATGGGGTAAGGGCAATTATAACACGATTGGGCAAGAATTAGGATGCATAGAATGGGGTAGCAAAATGCAGGGGATGGAGACAATGGAAATGTGGAGCCAGTTTCAGGAACAGATATTGTGTGTCCTTGATAGATATGTCCCTGTCAGACAGGGAAGAAGTGATAAGGTAACGGACCCGTGGTTTACTTCGGAAATTGTATCTCTTGTTAAGCAGAAGAAGGAGGCTTATGTGTTGATGAGGCAAGATGGTTCAGCTGAGGAAATGGAGAGTTACAGATCAGCTAGGAAGGATTTAAAGAGAGAGTTAAGAAGAGCAAAGTAAGGACACGAACAGTCTTTAGTGAATAGAATAAAAGAGAACCCTAAAGCTTTCTATAGGTTTGTGAGGAATAAAAAGATGATTAGGGTAGGAATAGGGCCAGTCAAAGAGAGAAGTGGGAAGTTGAGTGTGGACTCTGTGGAGATCGAAGAGGTGCTAAATGAACATTTCTCATCGGTTTTCACTCAGGAAAAGGAGAATGTTGAAGAGGAGAAGAATGAGTTACAAGGTATTAGACTAGAAAGGATCGAGGTTAGTTATGAACAGGTGTTATCAATTATGGAAGGAGTGAAAGTAGACAAGTCCCCTGGGCCGGATGGGATTTATCCAAGGATTCTCTAGGACGCTAGGGAGGAGATAGCAGAGTTTAGTACGAGGCGACTGGAGGATTGCAAATGTTGTGCCCTTGTTCAAGAAGGCAGTAGAGATGATACAGGTAATTATAGACAGTTAGCCTTACTTCTGTTGTAGGAATGGTTTTGGAAAGAATTATAAGAGGTAAGATTTATAATCATCTAGCAAGCAACAATTTGATTTCAGATAGTCAACATAGTTTCGTCAAGGGCAGTTGACGTGGTATACATGGTCTAAAGTAAAGCCTTTGATAAGGTTCCACATGGTAGGCTGTTAGAGAAAATGCAGAGGCGTGGAATTTAGGATGATTTCGCAGTTTAGATTAGAAACTGGCTTTCAGAAAAAAGGCACCGAGTGGTGTTTGATGGAAAATATTCAGCCTGGAGTCCGATTACTAGTGGTGTGCCACAAGGATCTGTTTTGGGGCCACTGCTGTTGATCATTTTTATAAATGACTTGGACGCAGGCATAGGTGGATGGATTAGTAAATATGCAGATAACACTAAGTTCGGTGGAGTAGTGGACAGTTTGGAAGAATGTTACAGGTTGCAGGGGGATTTAGATAAACTGCAGAATTGGGCTGAGAGGTGCAATGGAGTTCAATGCAGCTAAATGTGAGGTGATGCATTTTGGGAAGAATAACAGGAAGGCAGAGTACTGGGTCAATGGTAGTGTGGATGTGCAGCGGGATCTTGGAGTCCATGTTCATAGATCCCTGAAAGTTGTCACTCAGGTGGATAGTGCTGTTAAGAAGGCATACGGTGTGTTAGGTTTCATTCGTAGAGCAATTGAATTATGGAGCTGCAACTGCACAAAACGCTAGTGCAGCCACACTTGGAATATTGTGTACATTTCTGGTGCCCATATTTCGGGAAGGATGTGGAAGCACTGAGAAAGGTGCCGGGGAGATTTATCAGAATGTTGCCTGGTCTGGAGGGAAGGTCTTATGAGAAAATGCTGAGAGACTTGGGTCTGTTCTCATTGGACAGAAGAAGGCTATGAGGGGATTTGTTAGAGACATGCATGATGATCAGTGGATTAGATAGAATAGACAGTGAAAGTCTTTTTCCTAGGATGATGACATCAGTGTGTACGACGGTGCGTAGCTACAAATTGAGGGGTGATAAACTAAGACAGATATCAGAGGCGCTGAGAGTAGTAACGACGTGGAATGCCCTATTTGCTAATGTAGTCAACTGAGCCAAATTAGGGGGATTTAAACAATCCTTTGATGAGCACATGAATGATTTTCGGATAGTGTAGGGGAATGAGCTGAGAATACTTCACAGGTCGGCGCAGCATTGACGGGCGAATGGCCTGTTCTGCACTGTATTGCTCTATGTTCTATGTTTTGCCGTTCTGTTCACCGAGCTGGGAATTTGTGTTGCAGACATCGAGGTGACATCCTCAGTGCTTGGGAGCCGCCTGAGAAGTGCTTCTGTGATGTTTCCTCTGACATATAGTGGTTTGTCTCTGCCGCTTCTGGTTGTCAGTTCCAGCTGTCTGCTGCAGGGGCCGGTATATTGGGTCCAGGTCGATGTGTTTGTTGATAGAATATGTGGATGAGTGCCATGCCTCTAGGAATTCCCTGGCTGTTCTCTGTTTGGCTTGTCCTATAATAGTGTTGTCCCAGTCGAACTCATGTTGCTTGTCATCTGCGAGTGTGGCTACTAAGGATAGCTGATCATATCGTTTCGTGGCTAGTTGGTGTTGTGGATACGGATCGTTAGCTGTCTTCCTCTTTGTCCTATGTAGTGTTTTGTGCAGTCCTTTCATGGGATTTTGTCCACTACGTTGGTTTTGTTCATGCTGGGTATCAGTTCCTTTTCCCTGGTAAGTTGTTGTCTGAGAGTGGCTGTTGGTTTGTGTGCTGTTATGAGTCCTAGTGGTCGCAGTAGTCTGACTGTCAGTTGAGAAATGTTCTTGATGTATGGTAACGTGGCTCGTCTTTTGGGTTGTGGCATGTCCTCATTCTGTTGCCTTTCCCTCAGGCATCTGTTGATGAAATTGCGGGAGTATCCGTTTTTGGCGGATACATTGTAGATACATTGTGCATTCTTCTTCCTCTTTTTGCAGTTTTGGTGTACTGCAGTGTATTGTGGCCCTTTTGAACAGTGTCTTGATGCAACTCTTTTGTGTGTGTTGGGGTGGTTGCTTTCGTAGTTCAGGACTTGGTCTGTGTGTGTGTCTTTCGTGTAAACCTTTGTGGTGAATTCTCCATTCGGTGTTCTCTGTACCATCACGTCTAGGAATGGGAGTTGTTTGTGCTTTTCTTCCTCTCTAGTGAATCGGATTCCTGTGAGTGTGGCATTGATGATCCGGTGTGTGTTCTCTATTTCTGTGTTTTCAATGATTACAAAGGTGTCATCCACATATCTGACCCAGAGTTTGGGTTGAATTTGCGGGAAGACTGTTTGTTCTAATCTTTGTGTTGAGTTCGATAAGATAGCACCAGGAAACGAGTTCGGCTTCGTGCAGACAATTCCTCTGTCACACTCAGTGAAAAAAGCACTGAGACAAATTATTGTTAGATTCAGTCCAATGAGTCGAAGACTCTGCTGAGCCAACTCCCAGTTGCAAAGCTGCAGAACAAATGCTTATCCAAAACTCCAACATCTGAATTCGCAGCAATATCCCGTTCACACATCATTCCCGGGAATACTGGCCAACGTTGCAAGATGCTGTTGAAATATCTTCACTTCAACATTCTGAAACCTATGATCATTCGTGAAATTGTCTCTCCATCTCCCTTTCTTGTTTTCCCAAAGTGTTTTTGATTTTTTTTGGTATTTAAACTGATTTCCCTACCATCTCCCTTTGGCAGGGATTTTCACACCCAGATCACCACTTTGTCATGGCACAATGGAGATATGGAGCTGTCAATGGATGGGCCCTGCACATTCTGTCACTTCCAGAATGATCTGCAAGTTTCCCCACACTGGGCAGGTATCTAATACAGTGTTACTGAACAATGTACTGGGGTACACAGCTCTACATGCTGGGAGAGTAACTGCTCCTGGTTCACAGATCAATGCACTGTGTGGGTGTACACTGCTCTCCATGCTGGGAGGGTAACTGGTCCTGGTTTACAGATTGATTCACTGCTATTCACCGTACAGCTCCCCACACTGAACAGATACCTTATCCACGTTTCTCGAACAAGCCCACTTGTTTGCGCTGCACATTAACCCATGCTGGACTAACCATTTTGTCCAGATTTCTGAATCAATGCGCCATTGTGGTCTGTACTGCTCCCTATGTTGGACCGATAGCTAATGGATTCGTCAGCTCTGGACAATATTCTATCATGGGCAGATTGCTGGGTTGTACTGAAACTGGTCTGCACAGTGCTCCGTGCTGAGCAAATATCTCATCTGGTGTTCTAGAGTCTCGGCTGGATCTGTGAGGTGGATTGTGGATCTGACATAATTACTGATAGAACTGACCCTCCTCCAGCTCGACGCATTCTGCTGCCAAAATCCTTGTTTCTCCAACGTATTGTCCATTAGTATTTATCCAATTAAAACATGAGTATCTTCCCTTCTTGTCATTTCCCCAGCAGACGCCTCTCACAATATATGAAGAAGGTAGTCGACCCGAACATTTCCGTATTTTAAAGGTAATTGTGTGGTGCTATGTTTCAGATGCAATTCGATTGGTCAAAATATTCGACATTAATAAAACACAATTTATTCAAACACTGTAGACAAAATACAACAAAACCAAAAGGAACTTGGAAAAACCTTATTTATTGGAAAACTCAAGAAATTAATGGGTTATTTAATTACTAAATAGTAACTGCTACAATATTGTAAAATCCTGGAAACACACACTTACCAAAAAAAAACAAATTCAGGAAACATATTGTCTCACATGCAGTTCTCAAATACAGAAGGAACGAACATCAAGAGACAATTCTGTGGGAAATCTCAGGGAGAGAGCGTAGCAGCCGGGAGAGATTTACTGCCTTCCAACCCTGCTGAGACCCCATCAATAAATGACGAAATGTAAAACTAAGAATCCTGGCTCTGTGAGAGTTTGACCATCATTCTACACGACCAGGCCGCGGCTTCAAGGACAACAAGGAATGTGCTGTATCTATACTATCTATGCCACAGTAGAGACATCTCTAAAATGCCTAACCCCACCTAATCCCCGCAATGCTGGTAAGATATATTTTGAAAGTTAAATATTAATAATTAAAGCCAAAAGATGCAGCAGGCCTGGTGATCAGACACAGATGGCCTCGGGAGCCTAACAATTCCTACCCTGCCAAAACACAGTAGAAATATTGAGCTTGTGAAGAGAAAGCATTATCTTTCTCCCTTACATCTAACTTTAAAAATGGAGATGTGCCATTCACCCACTAGTCAGCGATGTCAACATCCCACCCACGCCAAGTTATGTCAGGGTTGTTGTGAAAGGGGTTAACTGAAGCTGTTTGTTCGGTGACTGTACTTGCTGTCAGTCTCCATGGATCCGAACTGTGTCACTGGAGGGTTTCATCTTCTATTAATAAGGGGCTTCCTGCAACCTGTTATATCATAGTATCAGCGGCAGCGTCATCCTCAAGACAATTGGGATTAGCAGCTACAGAGAAAGGGAGAGGAAGACAATCTTCGAACAATAGACGGGAATGTTCCAACAATGGATCAGAATCTGAGAACATTAGACTGGAATGTTCCAACAATGGACAGGAGTTTAACCCATGTTCTTCACTGGCTTTCTCAGGATTTGGAACGGATAGAGTTGCGGATACGAGCCGTACTGATGATTATTCAAGTTGGGTATTATCCCATCCTCGCTATTATTGGTGTTCCTGGTAAGGCTATCTCTGTCAATTTTATAAACGATGGTGAAGGTTATTGCTATTTCAGTTATTTATATTTAACATATGCATAAACTGTTATCTTTAGTTTCAGTCACAAACTCCACTTCATTTCCATCAATTTCAGACTCCTCACTCATAAATATCTAAGAAGGAAGAAAATTGTTCAGATTGTTGAGTCTTCCTTTTACCCTGAACTGTTTCTCTATATTTTCTCTGCCATCAACCCTGTCCACACCCACCTCCGCAATATCCCCAATCTCCAGCTCTGCCTCAGTGCTGTTGTTGAATTAGCCATCATCTGCCCCCTTGTTAACTTTAGCTTTTACGGCTACAGTTCTCTTCTGACCTCTCCTTCAATTGCAAATATTTTGAACACATACTTGGTCTTGCCTCTCCGGCTGTTTCATAATACGGACCCCATATCAGAGTAATAATTACAGTGGCCTGGTCATTGAGGGGCACAGGTCATTGTGGGCGGGACGGTGGTTAGCACTGCTGCCTTACAGCGCCAGAGACCTGGGTTCAATTCCCGGCTCAGGCGACTAACTGTGTGGAGTTTGCTCGTTCTCCCCGTGTCTGCGTGGGTTTCCTCCGGGTGCTCCGGTTTCCTCCCACAGTCCAAAGATGTGCAGGTCAGGTGAATTGGCCATGCTAAAATTGCCCGTAGTGTTAGGTAAGGGGTAGATGTAGGGGTATGGGTGGGTTGCGCTTCGGCGGGGCGGTGTGGACTTGTTGGGCCGAAGGGCCTGTTTCCACACTGTAAGTAATCTAATCTAATCTAAACCTTAAAGGCATTGTTTCAAATCCTATCACGACTAATGGAAGAACTTAAATTTGAATGACAAAAGTTGGAATTAAATCTGATTTTACTAACGGCAACCATAAACCATCAGGATTTCTTTCATTATTTCACTTATAGCCTTTGGTAAAGAAACTAAGTGTGGCTCCATATAGTCTTGACAAATGGCCACACGGTCAAGGGCAGCTAGTGATGGTCATCAAATGCTGCCCTTGCCAGTGATGCTGTCATCCCATGAATTAGCAGCATTCACGGTGAAATAAACCAACGAACTGTGGATGCTCGAGATTTGAAATAACATTCCCCACTGTCTGAAGATGTTGGAGAATCTCAGGAAGTATGGCAGCCTCTGTCACCAGAAGAACAGATAAAGCTTCAAGTCTAGTGACCCTACATCAACGCTGAAAGCAACCGAGGAATAGTATTATTTATATCAGGCTGGATGAGTGAGGGGAGATTAGTTGAATGGATGGAGAAATGTCCAGCAAGAGAGAGAGAAATGAAAAGCAAACAAAGGGACTGCTGATAATGAAGTAGAAGGAAAGTAAAATGGTAATTTCTTCTAACAAAACCCCTTTCCACATATTCCTGAATATTACATCAATCTAGATATGCCCCTGTTTAAAGTGAGTTATATTCCCTCTATCGCTCTTCTCTGAATGTGGTGGTCAACTACATCGGTCATCCTGATGCTGCCGTTATTGTTGCTGAGATACAGAGAAACGTAATGTTACATTGTTAACTGCTTATTTGGAGAAAGGAAATTTTACTGTGTGTCTGATGTAACGGATTGTGTGTGTGAAGATTTGACTTGCTCCTGTCAGTAGACAGTAAAGGTAGGTTCTGTGGATGCTTTTCTCGGGTGTGTATTATCAGCTGCTGCATCTACTCAGAGAGACCAAGCGTCTGATGACCCCACTCTGGACACTGCATTTATAGAATGTTTCGGTCCATGGGAAAAAAAATGGAGCCGAAACTAGACAGAAGGAAATCTCTGTCCACGGCGAGGGGCTGGGCATTGCATTATCCTCCCTTGGATTTCCAAGAATATTTTTCTATGCTGAATCAATTCCAAACATAAAATGTTAACCTTTCAAAAATGAGGTGATCATTGAGCTGTGTGCCCTCCATCAATATAACCTGAGGAATGTACAGAAGCAAACTCCCAGATATACTAGGGAACAGGGGGGACTGGCGAAAATGAGGAACTGCACGAAACTAAAATTAATGAAGAGCACATTTTTCAAAATCTAATCGAATTGAAGGTGCTGCTTCTGCTGAGCTACATCCCAGAATATCGAGGAGGTGGCAATAGAGCTAACGAAAGAATTACTGATTATTCTTCAAAGCTGGTTCCATACGAGAAAGGATCCTACAGACTGGAAAGCAGCTATTGTAAAACTAAATGTTTAAAACAGGACGGAAAGGGCAAACAGAAAACTAAATAACTTGATCTCAGCTGTGAGAAAAACGTTCCGACCTTTTATAAGAATGTGGCAACTGGACACTTGGAAAATAAAGTTATGATTTGATAGATATGGCCTAGATTCAGTGAAGGGAAATGAGCTTTGCTCAACCTGCTGGAGTTGGTGGACTCTGTCCGTTGTGTCTTTGACAATTGAGAACCAGCGGGAGTGGAGTAATTGAATTTTCAGACGGAGTTTGACATTGTTGAATGCAGGTGGGTGGAGAATGTTAGAGTCATGGGTAGGTAAGGGTGGAACTTACACCATATGTATAAAAAATTGGATAATGTACAAAACGAACAGAATAGTATTTTCTCTCTGGATGGAAGGCTTGTGGGATCTCAGAAGGATGAGTTCCTGTGCAATAGCTGTGCACAACGTATAAAAATGACTCAGAGGGAAACAAGAAATACCATCGTTGACATTTAACTTTATTAAATGGTAAAAGTTGGGCAGGGCTGTTGTGGAAAAGGACCTGGATGCCTTTGGTCATTGGTCACTAACAGAATTCTTCCGAGGCAGGAAGTAAGTATAACCGTAAAGGATATGTGGCCCGCCATGGAAAATTATTAATGTACCAGTATAAATGTATCTTACTCAATTGCAGTGTTTTGTTAAGCCAATATTTGGGTAATGTGTACAGGCTGAGTCTGCTTTATAAATAATGATCTCCATGTCACCGAGACAGTGCAAAGGAGTTTGACCAGACTGAAACCTGGCATGGTGTTACCATAAGGAGAGAATGTAGTAATTATGTGTTTAATCTGCAGCGGTGTGAGGGAATAAGAACTTGAAACTTGATGATTATGGACGGACCCTCATTATTACTTAAGCAGCCGTTGAGAAGGTAAGAAATTTCACACTTTCTGTAGGATGGTCGATTCTTGATAGTTTACGTGTCTGTGCAAAGACCTCATTTCGATTGACAGTAAGATACGGCCTCTGAATAAACTCTGAACACTTTCATGCACAGTTACTGTGTGACTCTGCAATCAATGTTACGTTGTACACAGTCCTGTCAAAAGCCATAATTCCTTCACTATACAACAGTTAGCCATGTCACACCACCTTCTGACTTCAAGAGAGAACATGGGTCTGCTTTCTCAGCGATAGAAGATGACTTTGAACCTGGTTTAAAAAATGTCGTCATTCCTACTCCCAGGAAACCATGTTTTAGTAACACATATGTACTATGAGTAGTAAAGCCACGAGGAACAAAGTGGAGCAGGCTATCTGTTCAGTCCCTGTTCCGTTTGTTTGTGATCTTGGACCATCTCTGACACCTTCTTGCTCCTGGGTTAGTGACTTTAAAAGCTGAATGACCTCTTCCTGTTCCTTTGTAAATGACTCCGAGTGTGAATTTGTCTCTTTCTGATACTGTGTAAGTGACGTGCGGTGTTGGACAGAGAGCTTGTCTTCCTGTGTAACAGGCAGGAGGGACGGAATGGGCTGTCTCTCTTTTTGCACAATAGTTTTGATAGGCAGAATGACTTTCCCATATTCCTATGAAGCCAAATTGAGCTGCAAAGTGAACTCCTTCGTTAACTGTCGAAATGTGCAGTGTCTGGCAGCGCTGTTACAGAAATGTTAACGGCGGTTAAACAGCACAGGCTTGAATACTGTCCAGATCTTGTTGTGCATGGACACAGACTGATTTAGGGCCTGAGGGATGGCGAAGTGTTATGAATATTGTGCAACCTACAGTGAATATCCCCACTTCTGATCGGTGTGAACTCAGTGGGCTGAGTGGCTTGCTTCCACACTGTAGGGAACTGGAGATGCCTGGGCTGAGGGAGCTACACTGAGGATCTCCTGCAGTGATGTCGCACAGCTGAGATGATTGATGCCCAATGATGATAAACAACTTCACTTGAGCTGTGAATAACTCCAAACAGCGGAGAGTTTGCAATCGATTCTGATGAAGTACAATTTTGCTCAGGGTCCTTCATGTTATCCTGAGTTAAATACTGCCCTGATACCAGGACCAGTCGCACTTAGCTAAGCACTTGTATTCACCTCTCTCACTTATATCATATGGTCATGGTGTATAAGCAGAGAAATGGTTTCTTCAAACAGAGGTTAGTGAATGTCAGCAATTCTCTATTCGAGAGAGTCAGGGGATCTAGATCACTGAAAGACCTCTCAATGGTCTTCTTTGTTTCTGTGCACCAGGTGATACAGTATGTAACCTCAAATTGCTACTGTTTAGCAGATTGGAGAGGCTGAATGGAACAATGGAGCATCCCATTCAGGAGCAGGGTTAGGTCGTTCGACACTAGGAAACTGTTCCACTAGGCACTAAGATTGTGGAATAACAGGTTGTGGTCTCAGCCCTACTTTCCTGTGTGTATTCCATTATCCATGACTTAATCTCTGTCAAATATTAATGAACTCAGTTTGAATAACTGTGAACAAAGAGAAACCACATACCTCTGGGGAAGTGAACTCCCACTCAAATGGTCCTTTTAGCATTTCTCTTCATCTCCCTTATAGTGTCATACAGCAGGGAAACCTGTCCACTAACGCAGACATCCCAATCTAATCTCAACCCATTTGTCAGCATTAGGCCCATATCCCTGTCAATCCTTCCTATTAATATGCATAGCCAGATGCCTTTTAAATGTTGGATGGAACTTTGGATGAAATAAATTAAATTGAAATCCACAATCTGGATGAAAATATTGTCCCTTTACGATTTTTCTCGCCTCACCTTAATCCTTTGTCCTATAGGTTTGGATTCCCCAATCCTGTGAAAAATACTTGGCTATTCAGACTCTCCATGACTCTCATAATTTTACAAATGTGCACGATGTCACGCCTCAGCCTCCGATGTTCCAGATTAAACAAGCCCCAGATAGTTCAGCCTCTCCCATACCTCAAACCCTCCACTCCTGGCAATATCCTTGTAAATCTTTTCTGCACCCTTTGAAGTTTAACAACATCCTTTCTGTAGCTGAGCGAACTGAATTAAACACAGTATTCTAAATCTGGCCTCACCCTGCCCAATCACAACATGATCTCCCAACTCGCATACTCAATACACTGACCAATAAAGGCAAGCATACCAAACTCCTTCTTCACTATCCTGTCTACTCGCAAGAGCAAGTAAAGAGAAACATCTTTGAAAAGTTTCAAAAGCAATTTGCTTTTTTACTTCAGTGGAATTACAGCCTTGCACAGTACATCAGATATGGTCCGAGCAACGGCCTGTACAGATGCAATGAAACATCCTTTCGATCAGTCCCAATACTCTTTGCACGAAAAAGTATCGTTTCAGTTAATTTTCAAATCACATGCTGCATGTACAGACTAACTTGATGTGATTTCTGTACCAGGACACACGAGTTCCTTTGTGCTATGGAGTTCTGCAATCTGCCTCCAGTTATATTATTTACAGTTGCTTTATTCATCTTCTAAAACACAGACTTCCTACCACCTACATTTAACAGTTTTATTTTGGCGAAGCTTTTCTCACTGCCCTGCCCTGTCTGTATCCCATTACTGAAGCTCTGCCCTCCCCTATCTATATCCCATTGCAGACGACCTGCCTCCACTTGAAAGCTTATTGAATGACTATCCTGGTGTATGAGCAAATTGAGCTCCAGTCCATTCAGCCTCTTCATCCAAATCATTAATCTGGATTGTAAACTGTTGATGACCTCACACTGAGTCCTGAGGAATTCCACCAGTCACAGCTTTCCAACCTGAAAATAAGTAATTATCTGGACTCTGTATTTCCTGGTAGCAGACCAGGCCTTTCCTGTTCCTGTTTAACAGCCTAGAAAGGTTGCATGACCTCCTGTGTAGCTGATAATCGATTTGTTTCTGATCTCAGCAATCCTCCATTCGGGCCATTTGTTGTCAGATGATCACGTGGAGTTCGTACTGTCAATGATCCTGATCCCTGAGAGTTTAAAAGATGAGCACAGAATATAGACTAACATTTGGGGTGATCGCTACACGATCAAAAATGCTGTGTTTCTATTGCAATGATAGAACCATCTGCAGTGTCAGTCATTTGCTCAATGTTGACGTTCAGACCCTGAGGAGGGGGGAGAGTTCCTATTAGAGTGATGAACATGCGACCCTTTAACAACACAACCAATAATCTTCATCGTTAATTTCATTTTTGGCTGTTGTGTTGAAAAATTGCTGCAGTCACTACACATTAAAATAAGCGATTGTCTTTGAGAGATGACCTTATTGTGGTTTATAAAATCATGAGGGGCGTGGATAGGGTAAATAGGCAAGATGTTTTCCTTAGGGTAAGGGAGTCCAGAACTAGAGGGCATAAGTTTAGGGTGAGTGTAGAAAGATATAAAAGTGACCTATAGGCAACTTTTTCATGCAGAGAGTGGTACGTGTATGGAATGAGCTGCCAGAGGAAGTGGTGGAGGCTGGTACAATTGCAACATTTAAAAGGCATCTGCATGGGTATATGAATAGGAGAGGTTTTGGAGGGATGTGGCAGTTAGGACTAGATTGGGTTGAGATATGCGGTCAGCATGGGTGAGTTGTACCAAAAGATCTGTTTTCGTGCTGACTGTGTGGCCCAATCTTCACTGTTCCCTGGGGATGAGAAATCGACAGACAGCACAACCCTAAGAAGATAGGAACATCGGTATCTCAATCATAAATGGGGAAACCTCTAAATTTAAAAGTGAATGAACCTCACAGCAAGTCCGCTTCCCATTTCAAAAATGAGGGCACAACCAATAGGAAAGACCAATCAGCCCCTCAAACCTATCACACATTTCCATTGACACTCTTCAGTAAAGTATTTATCAAATTCAGCCTCCACTGTTGTCTTGGTTAGACATTTCAGACAGCGTAACCACAGAGCGCATGAAATTGGTGCAGAACTAGACTGTTTGGTCCATCAAATCTGATCTGTTGTTTCATCATGGCTGACATTTTTCTCAACAAAATTCTCCTGCCTTCTCACTGCAAACTTAATCCCCTTATGAATCAAAATGTATCTATCGATGTCTTAAAGACAGATTGTGTCTGTGTCTCTCTGTCTGTACACGTAAGTGCGTTTCAGTTTATTGGCAGGAGGCAGAGGGTGGTGGAGGAGGTTTGTCTTTTGGACTGGAGACCTTTTACCAGTGGCGTTCCACAGGGATTGGTGCTGGATCCACTTTTGGTTGTTATTTATATCAGTGACTTAGATGAGAATTATGCAATGTATGGTGAGCAAGTTTACAGATGACACCAAGTTTAGTTATATAGTGGAAGGTAAAGAATGTTACATAAGATTACAACGAAATCATTTTAATTGGATCAATGAATCATAGAAATGCACAGCACAGAAACAGACACTTTAGTCAAACTCATTTTTGCCAACTAGATGTCATAAATTAAGTTAGTTTCATTTTCCAGCATTTGTACCATATCCCTATAAACCATTCCAATTCATGTCCCCACCCAAATGCTTTTTAAATGTTGTAATTTGTACCATCTTCACCACTTCGTCTGGCAGCTCATTGCATACACATACCACCTCTGTGTGAAAATGGTCTCCTTCAGTCCTCTTTATATATTGTCCATCTCACCTTAATTCTATGTCCACTAGTTTTGGGCTTCCCTACCCTGGGACTAATCACCCTATCCATGGTCTTCATCATTTTATTAACCTCTAGAACATGCAAATGTGACTCCAATCAACACGAATGGCTGGGTTTTCAGTAAACCTGGGCCTAAATTCTGAAATTTAATACTGACTCCTCTTCCTTCTCCATCAAGTCACAATTCTAAAATCATTTTAACAACTTGTTCAGCCAAAATTTGAAACACTCCGTGGGAGTTTTATCTGGACTTTTGTGCTGAGATACTATCACCACTTGGCAATAATCCCAAAAGTTGCAACATTATTTTCCTATGCGTTTGTTCATCAGTCTGTTTTGGAATACTGTGACATACCTCTGTGACAGACAGACAGACATTCTGGTCCGGAGTGACAGACACTACCACGCAAGTTTAGGTATTGGAATCTAACCCAGAGCTATGGCTTAGCGGCATGGGCGTTGCCACTAACAAGACTTAAACCATGCTCAGAATTTGGATCACATTTTAAATGTCAGCTTTCATCTCTGTGTGGGGATTCATTAAAATTTGGTTCACTTTACTGAATTACTCAGTTGAAAGAATCACGTTGTTAAAAAGATGAAAGGTACTCAACTCAACTATAGGATGTTCAATTTATGTGTTTTGCCTTCTAGAAAAACTATGAAGAGCTTTAATCGTTTGGCTCTGATTTCCACCTTAAGTGGCTATTTTCTGACATCTACAATATGAGGAAAAGACATCCTGCAGACACACTCTGCACGAGAAAGTACCTGGAATAGAGAGTTATTACTGAACACAGGAGACGAAGGAAGAACATACTACCTGGATTAAAAACACCAATCACACTTTCCCGCCTCTAACGTGTGACTGTCCTCTTTTTAAAACCACGAAGGAATCCAAGGCAGATGATTACTGTCGTGCCTTTCTTCCCCAGTACTATCACTCACTGGGCTGAGGAGTGGCAGATGGAGTTTAATTTCAATAAATACAATGTATCACAATTTGGTGAAACAAACAAGGAGAGGACATACACAATTAAACTTCGAACCATTGGTAGCGTTGTAGAACAGAGAGATCTAGGGTTTCTGGTATATTTCTTTGAAGTTTGCATCATGTGTAGGCAGGGTGGTTATGCAGGCGTTTGGCTTGCTGGCCTTTGAGTACAGGAGCTGAAACATTCTCTTCAGGCTATGCTGGACATTCGTGAGGTCTGTCCTGGAGTACTGTGTAGTTCTGGTCACCTAGTTACATTGAGAATATTATTAAACAGGAGAAGGTTCAGAATAGATTTACCAGGCTGTTGCTGGGAATGGAACGTTTAAGTTATAAGGACTGGCTCGATGGACTGGGACCTGTTCCACTGCAGTGTAGAAGTGTGAGACTTTATCAACCTTATAGAGGTTTATAAAACAATGAGGGATATAGATAATGTTGCATGACACGTGACATTTCCTTAGGGTGGTGGATTTAAAGATAAGGGGGTAATTTTAAGATGACAGGTGGAGGTTTTACAGAAGATGAAGTTTCATAGACCTGTCCAGCATGGAAACAGACACTTCTATTCAACTCGACCCTGCCAGATAGACGTCCTATATTAATGTAGATCCATTTGCCAGCATTTGACCCACATCCCTCTAAACACTTCTTATTCACGTGTCCATCCAGATGCCTTTTGAATGTTGTAATTGTCCCAGCCTCCACAACTTCCTCGGGCATGTCGTAACATATAAAGCATCCTGTCTTTGAAAACGTTGCCCCTTAGATCCCTTTTAAGACTTTCCCCTCTGACATTCAAACTATGTCCACTACCTTTGGAAAGTGCTACCCTGGGGAAACGACCATGCATATTGACACGATACATTTCACTTGTGAGTATATAAGCCTTCATGATTAACTCTCAACCGCTCATGCTCCAGGGAAAATAACCCTAGCATATTCAGCCTCTCCATCAATCTCAAAACATCCAAACCTGGCAATGTCTATGCAAATCTTTTTCGAATCCTTTCAGATTTCACAAATCCTTCCTCAAAAAGTGAGACCGTGATTGCACGAAGTATTCAATAATGGCCTATCCAAAGTCCTGCACAGCCGCAGTATAACATTCCAACATCGACATGCAATGCACTGTTCAACAACGAGAAGCATATCAAACACCATCTTCACTCTCCTATATACCTGCGACTCGACTTTCAAAGTACTATGAACCTGCACTCCAAGATCTCTTTGTTTAGCAAAACTCCCCAGGGACTTAACATTTAATGTATAAGCCAAGATTTAATTTTCCTTTCCAAAATGCAGCACTTCACATTTATCTAAATTAAACTTCATCTGCAATTCCTCGGCCCATTGGTCCATCTGATCAAGATTCCGTTTTACTCTGAGGTAATCATTTTTTCTGTCCACTGCATCTTCAATTTCGGTGTCAAATATGAACTTGCTAATCATACCTCCTGTGCTCACATCCAAATCATGTATGAAAATGATCAACAGCAGTGCAACCAGCACCAATCTTTTTGGCACACCACTGGTCACGGGCCTCCAGTCTGAAAAAACCCTCCACCACGACCCTCTGTCCTCTACCATTGAACCAGTTCTGCATCAAAATGGTTAGTCCTCGTTGTATTCCATGAGATCTCGCCATGTTAACCAATCTTTCATGGGTAACCTTGTTGAATACCTTACTGAGCTGAAAATGTGTTGCTGGAAATGCACAGCATGTCAGGCAGCATCCAATGAGCAGGACAATCGACGTTTCAGGCATCAGCCCTTCTTCGGGGTCATGCCCGAAACGTCGATTCTCCTGCTCCTTGGATGCTGCCTGACCTGCTGCACTTTTCCAGCAACACATTTTTAGCTCTGATCTCCAGCATCTGTATTTCTCACTTTCTCCTCGAATGCCTTACTGAAGTCAGCATAGCTCACGTCTGTTGCTGTGCCCTCTTCAATACTTGTTATTTCTTCAAGAAAACGTAATCCAGTTCGTGAGGTATGATCTCCCATGCACAAAGCCATGTTGACTTCCCTTATCGGTCCTTGTCTTTCCAAATACATGTAAATCCTGTCGTTAGGATTCTCTCCAGCAACTTGCCCACCACCGATGTCAGGCTCACTGGTATTTTGTTCCCTGGCTTTTCCTTGCCAGTTTGTTTAATAATTGCACCACGTTAGTCAGCCTCATGTATTCCAGCACCTCACCTGTGGCTATTGATGATAAGAACACCTTATCAAGATTTCAGCAATCACTTCTCGAGATTCTCACAGCGTTCTTGTGTGGACCTGATCAGGATCTATGAAGTGTATTGTGATGATACATCATTTGGTTCGTGTGTGGCATGAACGTCCTTGGAAGTGATAGATGTGAGTAAAGTTACAATGTTTAAAATACGTTTTATTAAGTACAAGAATAAGAGAAGGTTTGGAAAAATGTGGTACAAGCACAGGAACGTGGGACTAGTTTAGTTTGAGATCATCGTTAGAATTGACTGAAAGGGCCAATATGTCTGTTTTAAACCCCTCGTATAAACTCTATATGCTTGCATGTCCAAACATGTATCTGCATATTTCTGTCCGCGCTTGTCGATTTGTGTGTGTCTACATGCGTATCTATGTGTATCTATCTCTCTGTGTGTTCTGCATTAGTGTGTGTATGTACGTTTGCATTTCTATCTCTGCAGCTGTGTGCAATCGGAAATGTTTTGTTTTGGGGTGGGTCATTGAATGGGGTTCAAAGCCTCCCTTCGTCCTTCCCCCTCCACCTTTGTATCTCCCCCTTTTGCTGAAAGTGATACACTGCCATGGTCTACTGGTGCATTTTAGGACTTCAATGTTTTCTTATATGTAAGATTATTTGTAAGGGTATGTCACTAAATATTGCATTTTACAGGATGTGTGCATGCGTGTGTGTGCGTCAATGTGTGCGTGCATGTCTTTGTGTGTCTCTGAGTGTCTGTGTGTGTCTGTGTGCGTTAGTGTGCGTCCTTGTTCTGTTTGCGTGCGTGCCTGTGTGTTTGTCTACATCTGAGTGTGTGCATGCATGTACATGTGTGTGTCAAATGTAGGTGTCTGTGTATCAGTAGTTGTGGGCATCTGTCTGTTTGTGTGTGCGAGAGTCTGTTTGTATGTGTGCCTGTGTGATTGTTTGTATGGGTGTGTTTCTGTGTAGTGTATGTCAATGCGTGTGCGACTCTTTTTGTGTGCCTGAGTGTACATCTGTGTGTGTGTGTGTGTGTGTGTGTGTGTGTGTGTGTGTGTATGTGTGTCTGTGTCTGTGTTTATGTATGTTTTTTTGCACATATCTGCATCTGTGTTAGTGTGTGTCTGTTTGAGTGTATATATCTGTTTGTGTGTGTCTGTGTTAGCGTATGTGTGCATGAGTGGTGAGTGTGGGTGTGTATGTGACTGTTTGCATATGTCTGTTTGTGTATGTGTGTGTGCCTGTGTGTGAAACTATGTGTGCGTGTGTGGGGGGGCATTTTGGTGTCTGTGTGTGTGGAGGGGGAATGTAGATGACTTCCTGCGTGGTAAGTGTGGCTGTCTGTGTGTTCCTGCGTGTGTGTTGGTATGTGTGTGCGTCCGTCTGTGTCTGTGTGTGTGTGTTTCTCTGTCCGTGTGCATGCATGTGCTGTGTTGAAAGATGTGGTGCTGAAAAAAGCACGACTGTTCAATCAGCATGCAAGGAGCAGTAGAGTCAAAATATCGAGCCTAATACCTTCATTAGGAATAAGGCTTGTGGGCCAAGGGGGCTGAGGGATAAATGGGAGAGGGTGGTGCTGGGGGAGAAGGTAGCTGGGAAGGCGATTGTTAAATGAAGGTGGGGTGAAGGTGATAGGTTAGAGTGGAAGGTGGAGTGGATAGGTGGGAAGGAAGATAAACAGCTTGTGCAGTTTAAGATGGAGGTGCCGAGTTGAAGGGTTGGATCTGGAATCAGGTGGGGGGAGGGGAAATGTTGAAACTGTTTAAATCTGTGGCTGTGTGTGCTTTTGTGTGTGTGTGTGTGTGTGTGTGTGTGATTGTGTATGTGTGTGCGTGTGTGTGTGTGTGTGCGCGCGCGCATGTGTGTGAGTGTGTATGTGTCGGTTGATGTGCGTATGTCTCTGTGTGTCTGTGTGTGTCTTCCAGGTCTGTGTGTGTGTGGGATGGCTGTGAGTAAGTGTGTGTGTGTGTACGCGTGTCTGTGTTGAAAGAGTGTAGTGCTGAAAAAGACCAACCGTTCAGGCAGCATCCAAGGGGCACTGAATGTATTTACAGTCGGGGTGGAGCGGCTTTTGACATATCAGCGAGTTGATTGATGCAAGGGGTTAGCAGGAAAGTTGAGTTGAGCCCTGAAGTAGATCAGCCATGCTCTTATTGAATGACAGTGCAGGCTTGAGGGGCCTAATGGCCTACTCCTGTGCCCATTTCATATGTTCTCATGTTATGCTTTTGGAAGCCGTGTTGTACAATGTTGCATTCAAGGAGAGCAGAGGATTTATTTGAGTTAACCCTGGGTGTGGTATGGGTGCTGAATTCTCAGCGAATCTGGGTCTGTAACATGACACATATGTGAAGCAGATGTTACAGAGAGGGGAAACAATGAAAGAGGGATTGGGGTTGGGGTTGGGGTCACTTTCTGACCTTGCCTGGACTTTCCAAGTACATTTCCGAAACTACATCCAACCATCGGAGTGGCCTTTGATCTGCCCCTGTGTAGCAGGTCCTTAGGGTTGAATGGAACATCAGAACATAGGGCTGGGGGACACGAGCATTCGCAAGTTTCTGTGTATTTGTTTGTGTGTCTGTGTGTCACTCTGCATCTGGTGTCTGTGTGTGTGTGTTTGTGTGGTTGTGTCTGCGTGTGTGGCGGGTTTCTGTGAGTATGTGCGCATGTCTGTGTTCAGCCATGTGAGTGTCTGCGTGGGTGTCTGTTTCTGTGAGTATGTATGCATCTGTGTATGTATCTGTGTTTGACTGTTTGTGTGTGTGTCTGCATCTGTGTGTGTCTGTTCCTGTGAGTGTGTCTGTTTGTCTGTGTATGTGTCTGAATCCATGTGGGTCTGTGTGTTTGCGTCTGTGTTTGCGCCTATTTCTGTAAGTGCGTGTGTATGTCAGTGTGTGTCTGTGTGTCTGTGTCTATGTATGTGTATGTTTGTCTGTGTGTGTGTGTATGTGTGTGTATGTCTCTGTTTATCTGTGTTTGGATGTTACTGTGAGCTGCTACCGTCCCTCTGTCACTCCCAAACAGAATCCCTGATGATTTCTGCCCTCCACTCCCACCTGTACAGAGGTGTGGGGATGCCAGCAGAGACTGACAGCAGCAGAAAACCCAGCAGATCTGGCAGCATCTGTGGACAGAAATGAAAAGACCCTTACTCAGATCTCCTGGCAGAAGGATATTACATCACTTTCAGCACCATAGAGACTGCAGGCTCGCCTTACACTGATACACACATACACACACTAGTACAGAGACATAGAGACACTCACAAATACACAGAAACAAGTATAGACATGGATTGTCTATCAGTATTTCTCTTGCTCCACAGTGACCTTGTCAATATTTCACTTACTCTGTCTGGTGTGCGTCTGTATTTAGGTCTGTCCTCAGCGAGTGTGTTAGTGATGCACTTGCTCACAATAGTGAGTGACTCAGTATTTCTGTGTGGAGTGTGACTGTAGGACAATTTCAATGTTTGCAGATACCAAACATGGGCGAATTATAAAGTGTGTGGAGGACAGTGTGGAAATCCAGCAGGACAGCGACACATTGGTGTAGTTTTCAGGTTTATGGCAGATCAGGATCAATACAGAGCAGTGTGCGGTGATGCACCTTAGTAGGAATAACTCTGAAAGTCACAATAAAATATTCTGTACCATTATAAAGCGGGTGTAGGAGCAGAGCGCACTGGGTGGTGGTGGAAACGATGTATTGTGAGCCCCTCTCCTGACCATGTAGACCGTGGGAATTTCATTTGTACCAGCTCGACACAAAAGGGAGAAGGCAGCAGATCCACGGATTCTAAGTTGTGCCAGGGGGATACTGAGGTGACAGTGGGATTAAGGTGAGAATAGTCCTTCACTGAGCATTGCTCCTTACTCGTTTGGTGGGACGTGGATATTCCAGAATCTCCACACGAGGCATTCTGGTTCTCTCCGGCTCTCTACCAGAGTCCTCCCCACATGTGGTATTCGGTTGAAGGAAAGGATATCAGGCACTCCACCACCCGACTTGGCACTTTCTGTCCTTTCCAGGCTGAATCTCCTGGAATGGGAGAAAGGGAGCGAGGGAGGGTGGCTGTGGGTGGCCCCTTTGTTATTGCTGGTGTAGGTGGGGAACATGGTGAGGTACCGGAGGGAGTCAGTGCACCATGTTGCATCTATGCCGTGTTATTGGTGTGGCGGGTAAAGTGGAGGGAGAGAGAGAGAGGAGAGAGATAGAGAGAGAAAGAGAGACTTCATGCAGTAGTGAGAGTGGTGGAGCATGTTCGGAGGTATGTGTTACAACAGATATACAGTGAGTATGAGGGAGGAGAGAGAATACAGTGACCCTTATCCAGACAGAACGGGGAAGGTTATTGATGCTTGTCCTGTATTGCTGGACATTTCTTCGGACCACAGATACTGCACTGAGCAGGGTTGTTGAGCTCAGACCATACTTGGTGAGTCTGGTGGTTTGGCTCACACTGGGAAGGGAATGATCCTCCTCTGCACTAGCCCATTGACCTGGACCTCCGTGTCTCTGTTGACAAACCGTAGTGTATTTGCCCGTCATCTGCCATGATCGGGGTAAACTGTGCAGCGCAGCTCCAAACGGAGAAAGCTCAACCGTGTGCCCATTGGCCTTTTGAAGATGGCAGCAGTGCCAGGGATCATGGAATATTTAGGGTCATGCAGGCGTTGGTAAGTACCTCCAACTATGAAGGAAATTGAGCCGACATTGAATGCAAGGGACGCCATGTGGTGGGGTAGGTTGTAAATGAGCTCAGTTAGATGGGTTATCACCAGGAAACTAACTCAGTCTCATACAGACAATCCTCCTGTCACACTCAGTGAAAATGACACTGAGACAAATTATAGTTAGGTTCAGAACTGAAAATGTGTTGCTGGAAAGCCGAGCAGGTCAGGCAGCATCCCAGAAGCAGGTGAATCGACGTTTCGGGCATAAGCCCTTCTTCAGGAATGAGGAAAGTGTGTCCAGCAGGCTGAGATAAAAGGTAGGGAGGATGGATTTGAGGGAGGGGCGTTGGAAATGCGATAGATGGAAAGAGGTCAAGGTGAGGGTGATAGGCCAGAGTGGGGTGGGGGCGGAGAGGTCGGGAAGAAGATTGCTTGTTAGGAAGGCGGTGCTGAGTTCGAGGGATTTGACTGAGACAAGATGGGGGAGGGGAAATGAGGAAACTGGAGAAATCTGAGTTCATCCCTTGTGGTTGGAGGGTTCCTAGGCAGAAGATGAGGCGCTCTTCCTCCAACCGTCGTGTCGCTATGGTCTGGCGATGGAGGAGTCCAAGGACCTGCATGTACTTGGTGGAGTGGGAGGGGGAGTTGAAGTGTGGAGCCACGGGGTGGTTGGCTTGGTTGGTCCGGGTGTCCAGAGTTGCTTGCAGAAACATTCTGCAAGTAGGCGTCCTGTCTCCCCAGTATAGAGGAGGCCATATCGGGTGCAGTGGATGCAATAAATGATGTGTAGTGCAGGTAAATTTGTGACGGATATGGAAGTATCCCTTGGGGCCATGGAGGAAAGTAAGGGGGGAGGAATGGGCGCAAGTTTTGCATTTCTTGCGGTTGCAGGGGAAGGTGCCAAGAGTGGAGGTTGTGTTGGTGGGTGGTGTGGACCTGACGAGGGAGTCACGGAGGGAGTGGTCGTTTCGGAACGCTGATAGGGGAGGGGAGGGAAATATATCCCTGGTGGTGGGGTCCGTTTGGAGGTGGCAGAAATGATGGAGGATGATACGCTGTATATGGAGGTTGGTGGGGTGGAAGGTGAGGACCAGTGGGGTTCTGCCTGGTGGCGATTGGAGGGGCAGGGCTCAAGGGCAGAGGAGCGGGAAGTGGAGGAGATGCGGTGGAGGGCATCGTCTACCACGTCTGGGGGGAAATTGTGGTCTTTGAAGAAAGAGGCCATCTTGGTTGTACAGTATTGGAACTGTTCCTCCTGGGAGCAGATGCGGCCGAGACGAAAGAATTGGGAATATGGGATGGCGTTTTCACAGGGGGCAGGGTGGGAGGAGGTGTAGTCTAATAGCTGTGGGAGTCAGTCGGTTTAGAGTAGATGTCCGTGTTGATTCGGTCGCCCGAGATAGAAATGGAAAGGTCTAGGAAGGGGTGGGAGGAGTCTGAGACAGTCCAGGTGAATTTGAGATCGGGGTGGAAGGTGTTTGTAAAGTGGATGAACTGTTCAAACTCCTCGAGGGAGCACGAGGCAGCGCCGATACAGTCATCGATGTAGCGGATGAAAAGGTGGGGTGTGGTGCCAGTGTAGTTGCGGAAGTTACAGTGTGGAAACAGGCCCTTCGGCCCAACAAGTTCACACCGCCCCGCCGAAGCGTAACCCACCCATACCCCTACATCTACCCCTTACCTAACACTATGGGCAATTTAGCATGGCCAATTCACCTGACCTGCACATCTTTGGACTGTGGGAGGAAACCGGAGCACACGGAGGAAACCCACGCAGACACGGGGAGAACGTGCAAACTCCACACAGTCAGTCGCCTGAGGCGGGAATTGAACCCGGGTCTCAGGCGCTGTGAGGCAGCAGTGCTAACCACTGTGCCACCGTGCCTTCCTCCGCCTTCTCTCCCTGGCAGTGATTTTCACAGCGACAGAACCCCTGTGTCATAGCACAATGGGCATATGGAACTGTAAAGGGATGGGAGCTTCACATCCTGTCACTTCCAGCATCGGCTGCAAGTTTCCCTATGCTGGGCAGTGATCTAACACAATGATACTGAACAATGCGCTGGGATGATGGACACAGTTCCACACCCTGGTAGCATATTTAATCTGGGTTCATGTATCAATGCACTACTGTGGTCTTCGTATCTTTACAGTCTGGGTAGATTGTCGTTGTATTGCACAGTATACCAGTCCGGTTTGCACAGTGTTCCCTGTTTAAAACAGCTGGGTTTATAGATCAATGCACTGCTATAGTGTGCACAGTGTTTCACTCTGGACTAATTGCAGGGTGCTGTTCAGCAGTACACTAGCCTGGTCTGCGCAGTGCTGCATGCCAAACAAATATCTCCTCTGGGTGTATGGTGTCTGGTCTGGTTCAGTGAGGTGGATTGAGAATGCACCTTTATTTTTGTTCACAATCATGTGATTGGACCCTCCAATTCTGACTCCTCCGGCCGGTCCCATTCTTCAGTCTACCTCCATCGTTCGCCAACATGTTGTCGATGAGTAATTGTCCAGTTTTAATGTGAATAAATGTTCTGTCTATTTCTCTGGCCTTTGGCCTTGCTCACTCTGGAGCATCGGGATTCACGACGATAAACCTCAGTAAGGTCACTCCTCAGAAACAACGCTCCAGGGAATATAGCCCCTGACTAATCATACTCTCCGTGTAGCTCAACATCACTCGCCACCACCACCCTACCCAACACTGTCAATATAATTGGAAATCTTTTCTGCACGCTTTCAAGTTTAACAACTTCTTGCCTACAGCAGTGAAACAGAATTAAAAAACAGTATTACAGAAGTGGCGGAACTTAGTGTATAGTCGAAAGTTAGTATTGCAGATGCGGGAGATAAGAGTCCGGAGTGTGGTGCTGGAAAAGCACAGCAGGTCAGGCAGCATCCGAGGAGCAGGAAAACCGATGTTTCGGGCAAAAACCCGATTCCTGATTAAGAACATTTGCCCAAAAGATCGAAATTTCCTGCTCCTCGGATGCTGCCTGAACCGCTGTGCTTTTCGAGCACCACTCTCTGAACCCAGTGGATATCCCAAATGCCTCCTGTTTCAAAGACAACAATTTCCACTCCCACGTGGTCGACGATGCTATCCAGAGCACCTCATCCACTTCCCATACCTCTGCCTTCAAATGTTAGCAATCCAAACTCAATAGGGAAAGAACACTCTGTTCTCACCTTCCATCCCACCAAACCTCCAGATACAATGCATTATCCTCCCTACAAACAGACCCCACCATCAGGAATATATTTCCCTCCCCACCCTGATCTGGGTTCCATAAAGAACATTCCTGGCGCGAATCACTTGTCAGGTTCACGCCAACCAACAACCCACTCTCCACTCCTGGCACCTTCGCATGCAACCACAAGATTTGGAAAACGGGTACCCTCACCTCCCCCTCACCTCCATCCGAGACTACAAAGGATCCTTCCACATTCTTCTGAGTTTTACCTGCATTTCCACACACGTCACCTACAGTATCCGTTGCTCCTGATGTCTCCTCTACATTAGGGAGACAGGACGCCAGCGTGTGGAACACTTCAGAGAACATCTCTGGGACACCCGCACCAAACAACCGCACTACCCCGTGGCTGAAAACTTTGACTCCCGCTTCCACTCCACCATGGACATGCAGGTCCTCGGCCTCTTTCACCGCCAAACCTTAACCATCCGACTCTTGGAGGAAGAAAGACTCGTCTGCTGCCTTTGGACCTTGGAACCACATGGGATCAATGTGGATTTCACCAGTTTTGTCATTTACCTTACCTCCAACTTATCCCAGTTCCAACCTTCCAACTCAGTACCGCCAGATGACCTGCCCTACCTGTCCATCTTCCTTTCTATCTATCCGCTCCACCCTTCTCTCTCACATATCACATGCAACCCCAACATCATAAACTTTTCACATTCTCAGCTATCTTCCCCCAACCCTACCTATTTTCAATTTATCTCTCAGCACCCTTGGGCCACAAGCCTCATTCCGATGAACGGCTTACACAAGAAACGTCAATGCTCCTCTGATGCTGACTGACCTGCTGTGCTTTTTCAGCACCACCTTCTCTACTCTGATCTCCAGCGTCTGCAATCCTCACTTTCTCTCTTGAGTTCATGTATTCAGAAATTTCCTGAACTGACATTTCTTGCAGCAGGTCTGTTATTTTAGCCCTGTAGCTTTATAAACAGAGTAGGACATATACAGCCCTGCAGTGCTCTGTGAAAACTCCCACATTCAAGGAAAAAGTAAGAAAAAATTGAAAGATTTATAGTCTGGCCATCAGTAACCCTCATCCATTCCATCGAGACAGAGTAAATAATCCCTTTTATTATGATATGGAATGTAATGTAAGGAAGGGTTTAACTTTCCCTGTTTGTTTGGTGACTGGGATTAATGTCAGCTGCCATATATTCTAATTATTCCAGTGGAAAGCTCCCATCTCTTAATGGTATATGGGCTTCGTTCAATGTGTTATCCCATAGTGTGAGTGGGAGAATCACCGTCAGCACTAACAGGGATCAGCAGCTCTAGATGGAGAAGGGGAGGAGAGATCATAATCTGAGAACGTTAGACTTGAATGTTACAACAATGGATAAGAATCTGAGAACATTAAACTGGAATGTTCCAACAATGGATCAGAATCTGAAAACAGGAGTTTGGAATCTTTCAACAATGGATTAGAATCTGAGAATATTAAGCTGGAATCTTCCAACAATGGATCAGAATGTGAGGACCGCAATGTTCCAACAATGGATCAAAATCTGAGAACGTTTACTGGAATGTTACGACAATGGACAGGGATTTATCCAATTACGCTGGTTTCTTTCGACATATTATGATTGGTTGTCATTTATTTTGCAGACCTATTATGCTCTTCTCATTATTCAATATTTTTATTATCCTCTCCTGACTACCGTTTGTGTCCCTGGTAAGTCTCACCATCCAGATATTTTTCTATAAACTAGTTATGACTGCATTACTGTTATTTCATGTAGTCTTCACTCCTTGCCACTATTATTGTTCATGTTGAGACACTGAATCCACACATTCACTCTGCAGATCACGAGTAACGGCACCAGTGAACTTGTTCAATTACTGTCTCCCTTCTTGATTCAGACTGTTAATCATGGGTCTCTATGTTGACCTACTCACTTTCAGATGTGAACCATTGTCTCACTGCCCTTGTTATTTAAGTATTGGGAGCGTGGAGGTCATTGTCCTCTTATGTTTACAAACTCTGTTTCCTTCCAGGAACTCCATCACATTCGTGGCGAATATATATATATATATATATATTTCATTAATTTGTGGGAACTGGGCATTGCTGACTGGCCAGCATTAATAACCCATTCCTATTTGCCCATGAGAAGGTGATGGTGAGCTGGACTCTTGAATCGCTGCAGTCCACTTGCAGCGTTAGGGAGGGAATTCCAGGATTCTGACCCAACGACTGTGAAGGAACAGCGGTATATTTCCAAGCCAGGGAAGTGAGCGGCTTGGAGGGGAACATGCAGGTGTCATTGAAACAGACGAATCTCAAGTTTTGTGACCCCTTTGGCCATGAGCTCATTTCTGACATCATGCCCTGATCATTATTAACTTTAACTATTCGCTGCTCCAGATTGTACTTCACTGGTTAACCCATCTGCTGTTTGAAGCTTGAGCTGTGAAGTACAGACTTAATGATGACAATAATCTGCTGCTGATCCTGTCGGGTTGAAACCTACAGAAACAAAACTGATTCGAACTCACACCAAACTTTCATCCATCTGATATTCCTGTGCACGCTGAGCTATATTACTATGGTGTCTGGCAATGTATTTACTTTAATATTCTCAAACTCTTTAACTCATATGTCCATGAAACTATCCTCGGACTCTTTGTTTCGATTATCCCAATCCCTGCCAGTGTGTCATGGTTAACCTGGTTTCCTTTAAGTGTATTTTCTCTCATGCAATGATTGCCACATGCAACCACCCAACCCCTTTCCCCCCCCCCCCCCCTCCCCCCACCCCCCACCCCCACAAACACACCTTGTACTGGTCATATGGACCTGTTGTCAGCATTCCCCTGCTGTGTGTATTTGGTGAGTGTATCGTTCCTATATGATAGTAAAAGTTTCCAATACTCCTCATGCTGGGCAGATAATCCAGTTTACTGAGTAGTACACGACCATGGCCTGCACAGCTCTCCGTGTTAGTCTGTCATCTTCTCCCAGTTTGAAGTGTTCTGTGAAGGAGATTTAGAATTTGATGAAACAAACCATTTCAACTGTTCGGAAAATACCTTTACTCAATGTTCTCATTATTGTAATTTTGATCTCCAATGAGTGACTCCTACATTTAGTCCCAACACCCAGTCTTTTTCTCATTATTTCCACAAAATCTTCTCAGATAATTAACTGCCTGTTTCTGTCTTTAATGTGAACCTTTCTGTCCCTCTGTAATTTTCCCTGGCCTTGGTTTTTGCCTCTCTAGTGTATCGAGTGCTGGCATTGTGAACCTCAGAAACAGTGAAATGGTGTGTCTTGGGCAGTTGTTCGCTTCTGAAAATGTATTGCTGGAAAAGCGCAGCAGGTCAGGCAGCATCCAAGAAGCAGGAGAATCGACGTTTCGGGCATGAGCCCTTCTTCTTCCTGAAGAGGGGCTCATGCACAAAACGTCGATTGTCCTGCTCCTTGGATGCTGCCTGACCTGTTGCGCTTTTCCAGCAACACATTTTCAGCTCTGATCTCCAGCATCTGCAGTCCTCACTTTCTCCTGTTGTTCACTTCCCACTGTATTCCATGTGTTGCTCCATGTCGGGGGGTGTGTATCGGGCAGATGTTCATTTCCCGGTGTGCCCCATGTTCTGCTCCATGTTACTTAGGGGATTCAGCAGCTTTGAAAGATGGTCTGTGCCTGTCCACTGAACGTCTGACGCATGTGTTTGTCCCTCTGAGTTCATTGTGTGGTCAGTAACACGAGGAAGCCCCTAGAGTACTATTGTAAAGGACCAGGTATCTAATATCACTGACAATGCTCGCACTTAAAAAAAGGCTATTGTCTCGTTTTCTTTAAACAGATATTTTAAAAGCTAAACTGCGTACTGCAAACGGCTGAAGTAAATAACTTAGAAGGATTTTCAGTTTTTTAAAAAAAATGCATATTGATAACAATGGCCAGCTCTCACGGAACTGGCTTTCCAGTTTTTCTGAGCTATAACTGTCACCAGGTGCTTGCAGTCGGAGATAGGTTGGATTCTTTCAGTAAATGATCCCTCACTGCAATTCTCTCTGAAATCTGTCTTGATGCTGTTTCCTCCTGGATTGGAGAACTGTGTGCAAGACTGATTAGCCTTGGATGTGTCTTTTTGCCAAGGGATGAGTTTATGGGGTGTTAGTACATTGGAGCAATTCATTAGTAGATTGTACTGTATCTATTAATCTGTTAAGGTTTCAAGTAGTTAAGTTATTCTAAACTCCTCTTCTACGTATTTTATTAGAGTGTTGAAATAAATTGTGTTTTGCTTAAAGTTGAGTGGTTTGACCAACCGCATCACATCTGGAACACCCATTTCACATCTGCCTTTACTATAAAGTAGTGGGGCGGCACGGTGGCTCAATGGTTAGCACTACTGACTCACAGAACCAGGGAGCCAGTATCAATTCCTGCTTACGACTGTGTGGAGTTTAAACATTCTCCCTGTGTCTGCATGGGTTTCCTTTGGGTGCTCTGGTGTCCTCCCACAATCCAAGAATGTGCAGGTCAGGTGAATTGGCCATGCTAAATTGCCTATAGTGCTAGGTGCATTAGTCAGGGTTAAATGTGTGTTAGCGGAGTGAGGTTGGGTGGTTTGGTCTTTGATGTGGGCTTCTTGGGCCGTCGGGCCTTTTTCCATAATGTTAAGAACCTAACCGAAGACAAGGTTGGCGACCAGGCATTCTGCTCTGGTCCGTCGCAATCTCGGGACACTTGCCCGGTTCGAAATCGATAATTCCAAATCGGGTTCAGGATTAGAATCCCGACAGAGTGGAAGCAGGCCATTTGGCCCAACAAGTCCACACCAACCGTCGGAAGAGAAAACTATCCAGATGCATTCCCCTCCCCTATTACAACATATTTACAACTGACCTACACATCACTGAACAGTACGGGAAATTTAACATGGTCATTTCGCCGAACCAACACATATTTGGGCTGTGGCAGGAAAATGGAGCACCTGGAGAACACCCACGCAGGGAAGGCGAGAATGTGCACAGGGAGATTGTTGGGCTCAAAAGCAGCGTCTTGTAATTGTTCATTTCTTTTGGTCTGGGTATTGAATTCGGTTGGTTTGTACAGTGCTTTGTGTATGGAATGTTGCAATCAGGGAGACCCGTGGATTTTGTGAGCCATCACCGGGTGAGATTTGGGGGCAGTATTCACAGTGAATCTGGCTCTACAACATGATAAACAAATGAAGCACAAGATACAGAGAGGGGAAGCTCTGTAAATAGAAATGAGCAACCTCTTCCATATCCAGCCTGGGTCTTCCAATTACATTTTCCATAAATCCCAAACCGAGTGGGACAGTCTTGAGGGACCGAATTGTTTCCTCTATTTCTGTGCACCATGCTATAACAATAAGTGGACTCTAACTGCTCCTGTCGAGCCGTTTAGAGGGGTTGAATGGGACACAGAAACATGGGAATGAGGAGCAGGAGCGGGTCATTAGAGAACTTGAGCCTTCTCCACCAGACATTAAGATTGTGGCTGATCAGATTGTGGTCTCAGCCTCATCTTCCTGTCTGTGTCCTATTATCCGTGACTCACTTCTCTGTCAAATCTTTAACTAACTCACCTGTGAATACTTGTAATCAGAGAAGAACCACAAACTTCTGGGGAAGAGAATTCCCATTCGAATGGCCCTTTTGGAATTCTTCCTCATCCCGCTGTGAGAATAAGAGAATCATACAACTTGGAAACAAGTCCTTTTGTCCAATTTGTCGATGCCAATCAGGCATCTTAATCAGATCTCGTCCCATTTGCCAGCATTTGGCCCACATCACATGATCCATTCCTATTTATGTACCTATCCAGTTACATTTTAAACGTGTAATGGTACCCGCTTTCACCACTTCCTCTGGCAGTACACCCAAGAGCCTCTGTATGAAAAGGTTTCCCCTCAGGTCCCTTCTAAGCCTTGCCCTGTCACCTCCACCCTATGCCGTCTCGGTCTGGATGCCCCTACACTGGGAAAAAACTCTTGCCCATTCAGACTATCCATGTCCCTCATGACTTTTTAAAACCTCTGTCATATCACCATTCAGCCTCTGACAGTCCAGGGGGAAAAGCCTCATCCTGTTCATCATCTCCCTGTAGCTCAAACCCTCAGGTTCCAGAAAATCCTTGTAAATCTTTTCTGAACCCTTTCAAGCTTAACAACATCCATCCTTTAACAGAGTCAACTGGTATGTACGCAGTTTTCTTAAAGTGGCCTCACCTACGTCCTGTACAAGCGCAACACGTTACTCCAACTCCTATTATCAATGTTCTGACCGATTAAGGCAAGCATGTCAAACACGTTCCTCACTACTCTACCGACGTAAACTCCACTTACAAGGAACGATGAATCTTCATCCATAGTTCTCTTTGTTAAGCAACATTCACCAGGGCACTACCCCGCTTTAACTTACCAAAATATAAAACCTCACAAATATCTAAACTAAACTCCACCTGCCAGTCCTTGGCTCATTGATGGTCAAGGATCCCGTTATATTCTGAGACAATCTTCTTCACTGTCCACTGCACCGCGTTGGTGATGTCATCTGTAAACTTACTAACCATGCCTCCGATAATCACATCAAAGTTGTTTATGTTCGTGATAAAAAGCAGTGAGCTCAGCACTGATTCTTTCACAACACCGCTGGCTACAGGTCTTCAGTTTGGAAAACAATCCATTACCTTCAATCTAATTTTGTATCCAATTGGTTAACTTTTCCTAGATTACATATAACCTAATTTTAGTAATCTGTCTATGGTGGGGAACCTTATTAAATGCCTCGCTGAAGTCTGTATAACAATTGTACACCACGGTGTATTCATCAATCTTCTTTGTCACCTCTTCATAATACTCAATTACATTAATTAGACATGATTTCCATCACACAAATCCATATTGACTATCCCTAATCATTCCTTGTCTTTCTAAATAATTGCAAATTCTATCCCTCAGAATCCCCTCCAAGGAACTCCTCGTCTCTGACGTTGGCTGATTGAGTCGATAATTCCGTGTGTTGTTTTGGCTCACTTCTCCCTTTTCTAGCCCCACTCCTCCACTGCCCACAAAAAATAATTTTAACTATGTTAGTGATATGGCCAATGATATAGTTCTCAGAGTGTGTCAGGGTCAGTGTTAGGAACAAGTGAGGCAGATTTCTTTAATCTACTAAAACAACATCTCTGTGACCAAAACAAACTATGATGGAAAGAGGAATGAAGTGAGGATATTGCAAATATGTACAGTGATATTTCCCTTTGAAAAATACTGAGAAGCACACACACACACAGACAGACAGTCACACAGACACACACATGCACAGACAGACAGACAGACACACGCATGCGCACACACATACGTATTGTTGATAACAAACTGAAAAGCAAAGTTTCTGCAAAGTTAACTTGAAAGAACATTGTCCAAATATGATTCGAACTTATGACCTTAGGAAAAATGAGAGTTTGACCAAATGCTGTTCTATTTGTACAGTCATCAAGTCCTACAGCATGGAGAGAGGCAGAGAGGCCCTTTGGCCCACATGCGTCCATGCTGACCCAAATATCAAACCACACTAAACTCATTTTCCAGCACTTGGCCCATAGCATTCTCGACCTTTCCTGTCCATGTACTTGCCCAAATGCCATTTAAATATCGTTAATGTAAATGCTTCAACTCCTTCCGTTGGCAGCTCATTCCCTTTGTGTGCCACTCTCTGTGTAAAACAGTTTCCATCAGTTTCCCTTTTATTCTTTCCCCTCTCACCTTAAACTGATTATCTCCCCTCCTTGATTCCCCAACTCTAGGAAAAAAAGGTTGGGTCCATTTACCCTATCCATGTAAACTTCTATAAGGCCCCTCTACTGTGGTCTAAAGATAAAAGTCCTCGCTTGTCCAACCTCTCCCTATAATTCATACTGTTGGGTCCTGGCAACATTTTTGTAAATTCCGTCTGCCCACATTCCAAATTAAAAACTTCCTTCCGATCGCAACGTGACTAAAACTGAACGCAGCACTACAAGGGCAGCCTCACCAACATCCTGTATAACTGCAACATAACTTCCCAACTGCTCTCCTCCATGTCCTGACCGATGGTTGCTAGTGTGGCAAAAGCCTACTTCACTACCATGTCTAACTATGACCCCACTTTCAGAGAACAGTGGACCTAAACTCCATGGTCCCTCTGCTCAACTACACTCCTTAAGGTCCTACCAATCAACATGAAACTCTTGTCAATCACCTGATGAAGGAGCGTCGCTCTGAAAGCTGGTGTGCTTCCAATTAAACTTGTTGGACTATAACCTGGTGTTGTGCGATATTTAACCTTTTTTAATGTCATCTTCAAATTTCCTAACCATGCCTTGTACATTCGCAAGAATATCATTGATACAGATAACAAACAGCAATGGGCCCAGCAGAGACCCCTGAGGCACTTCATGTGTCACAGACCTCCAGTCCGAGAGCATCCATCCTCTATTAACCTCTGCTTAGTACCATCAAGCCAATTGTGTGTCCAATTTGCCAGCTCCCTCTGGATTCCATGCAATTCTAACCTTCCAGACCAGCCTATCAATGGCAACCTTGTCAAAGGCCTTACTGAAAACCACACAGTCTACCGCCCTACCCTCATCAACATTCCTGGTCACTTCATCAATGAACTCAAACAAATTTGAGAGGCATGATCTCCCACTCACAAAGCCATGCAATCTTTCCAGTCTAAAAAAAACTATTAATAATAATTATTAAAATTAATAACGTCAAACTAATAAATAATAATAATATGACACTTTCATTGGAGAATAAATTATTCATGATATGTGATATTGGAACGTGCATCATGGGTGAAGGGTAGAATAGATTTTGTACCTGTGTCATTGAACTGTTTTGAGAAAAAGCAAGGGTGACATGGTAGTTCAGTGGCTAGTACTGCTGCCTCATAGTGCCATGGATCCGGGTTTGGTTCCAGCTTGGGGTGACTCTCTTTGTGGAGTTTGCACATTCTCACTGTGTTTGTGTGTGTTTCCTCTGGGTGCTCCATTTTCCTTCCACAATCCAAAGGTCAGGTGAATTGCCCATGCTAAGTTACCCATAGTGACATGTGCATTCGTCAGGGGTAAATATAGGGTAAGGGAATGGGACTGGGTGGGTTACTGTTTGGAGGGTCAGTGTGGTCTTGTTGTGCCAGACGGCCTGTTTCCATACTGTCGGGAATCTTTCAAAAAAGCAAACCTTATCTTTCCAAATGCATGCATATCTCATCCCTTAGAGTCTCCTCAAGCAACCTACGTACCACAGATGTTAGACTTCCTGGTCTATCGATCCCAGATTTTTCTTTGCTTCCCTTCTTGAATAATGGCACAACATTTGCTAATCTCCAATATTCTGGAACCTAACCAGTCGCTAACGATGATGCAAAAATATCAACCAGGGTCCCCGTAGTTTCTTTTCTAACCTCTTGCAGTGTTCTTGGATGCATCTGTTTACAACCAGGAGATTTATCCACCTTCATACATTCTAATGCATCCAACACACCTTTTCCTGTGATATTGACTCACCCCAAGATAACACTACGACTTTTGTTAACCTCCCAAGTTTCATGTATTTCTCCACGCTAAAAGCAGAGGAGAGATATTCATTGAGAATCTCGCAAATCTCCTACGGTTCTAGACATGCATGTCCATTTTGGAACTTGAGTGGTCATACTCTCATTTAGTTATTCTTCTTATTTTAATATACTTAATGAACCTCTTTGCATTCACCCTAATCTTCTCAGCCAAGGCTATCTTGTGCCCCCTTTTCACCCTCCTGATTTCCTTCCTCAGTAAACTCCTGTATCCCCTGTATACCTCCAGGTATTCCCTCGATCCCAGCTTCCATGGACCTGAGCCACGCCTCTTTTTTGCTGGTCAAAGCCTCAATATCTCCTGACATCCAAGGTTCCCTCTACCTACCAACCTTGCCTTTTACCCTCACAGGAACATATAGACCTTGAACTGTAGACATTTCACTTTTAAAGGCCTCCCACTTGCAGGAGGTCCCTTCGCCTGCAAACAAACTCCTCTAACCAACCCCTTCAAGCTCCTGTCTAATTCCATCAAAATTCGCCTTGCCCAAATTTTGAACTTGAACATGTGGACCAGTTTTGTCCTTCTCCATAACTATTTAAAACTTAATAGAACTATGTTCGCGGGTCCCAGAGGGCTCCCCCACTGTCACCTCAGTCACCTGTCCTGCCCTAGATCTTAGAGTAGGTCAGGCTTCGTCCCTTCCCGAGTTTCACCCTCTACTTCCTGCTTGAGGAAACTATTCCGAACACACTTAATAGATACACCCCGTCCTAGTCCTTAATTCTATGTCATTCCCAGTCTATGTTAGGAAAATAAAAATATCCTACTAATGCAATCCTATTGGCCCTGCAAGTCTCCCCAGTCTGTCTACATACTTTTGTTCCCCTAATTCCTCGTTTATTATTTGGGGGCCTTTTGTACAATCCAAATCCTATCACTATTCCCTTCTTATTTATTAGCTTCCCAGACAAATCCTCACAGGATGATCCATCAATTATTTTATCTCTGATTACTGCTGTGATACTCGCCTTAATCAAAAATGAAACTCCCTGTCTCCTCTTTCCACCATCTCTGTTCCGCATAAAGCACCTGTACCCTGGTACATTAAGCTGCCAGTGTTGTCCCTCTCTTAGCCATGTTTCAGTAATGGCTATAATATCCCAGTCCCATGCACCGATCCATGCCCTGAGTTCATCGGCCTTACCTGTCAGCCATCTTGCATTGAAACAGTTGCAATTTAATCCAACAAGCATTCCTTGCTCTCTGTCATTGTCTAGCCTGACCTGTCTCTTCATTTTACTGTTTCTGATTACTGTATAGCCTTCCAGCCTCGCACTTGTCTCCCTGCTGTTGAGGATCCCACCACTCCCCAACCCCAGCCAACCTAGTTGAAACCCTCCCTTGCAGCAGTTGCAAACCTGCCTGCCAGCATATTGGTCCCCTTCCAGCTCAGGTACTATCCGTCGTTCCTGAACACGTCATCTTGCCTCACAAAAGATCCCAGTAATCCAAAAATTTCTGCCCCCTGCACCAATTCTTTAGACACCCCTTCGTCGGCCATATCATCCTATTCTTACCCTCACTAGCACGGAGAACTGGAAGTAAACTGGATATTAGCACTGTCTTTTATCCTTTTCCGTAGCTCTCCACAATCACTCTGCAGGATGTCATCACTATTTCTACCTGTGTCATTCTGTCCTTTGTACCAATGTGCACAATGACTTCTGGCTGCTTCCCCCCACTGCCCCCCCCCCCAACCCCCAGTGAGAACGTTCTGCAGCCACTCTGAGGCATCCTGGACCCTGGGCATGTGGGAGGCTACACACCATTCCGGATTCCCATTTGCAGCCACAGAATCTCCTGTCTGTTCCCCTCACTATCGAGTCGGATAATTCCTTCTGTTGTTATTCTGCTTGCACAGCCTTCTGACAATGGGATTTCTTCACGAAACAGTTGAATTTGGCTGAATTGCTTTGCTTCAGGCAATGGGGAGATTCCAATGAATCCTCATCAGGAATCCTCCATTAGTGGGAAAGACGACTGGGCTTTTTTTCACTCACACACATTGTGATGAGCGATAGGGAAACAGAAAGGGAGCAATAGAATGTTTCTCCACAGATAGGCTACATTTTCCATCTAGACTCTGTGAGCTCTTCTTGAACATTGTCTGAACTATATGACTCCATCACATTCTCGACTCCAGGTCAGTGCATTATTGCGGTATCAATTCATTAACAATAAATAGTTCTACTTGTTTTGATGATGTGTTACTAGGTGCTTGCATAATGTAAAAATAAGTGTTTCATGTCTTCACAATATCTGTGTTAAAATGAATATTCTTAAACATATATAGTAATTGCTGGAAAAGCTCAGCTTGTCTGTCAGCATGTCGGAAGAGAATTCATAGTTCAATTTTACTGTCCAATTACCTTTCCTTTGAAACTGATTTTTTCTTAAATTATTTCCCCAGTTTTATTCACCCACACAATGAGAAATATCTATCCGGTATTCAGCAACTACACTTTTCTCAAGATCTTATATGGCCAATAAAACATCCGTCATTCTCAGGCCGAACTGTTAATTCTTCACAACGTAATGCCCTCATTCCAAGAATGCGTAAAGAGAAACATTTTTGAGACGTTTCGAAAGCAATTTTGTTTTTTATTCCCAGTTTAGGCTGTATAACTACACATAATGCAACAGATGTAATCTCAGCAATGCCCTGTCCTGATGCAAAAAACATCGCTAAGATCATACCCAACACCCCTTGCACGAAACAGGATCACGACATTTACCTTCCAAATCACTTGCTACATCTTCAGGTTAATTTGATGTGATTCATGTACTAAGACACACAAATCCCTCTGTAACACTGAGTTCTGCATTCTCCTTGCATTTAAATAAATTTCTGCTGTTTCATCTTTTCCCCAAAATAGAAAATATCCATCACATATATATTGTACTGGTTTTTTTTCTGCTGAAGCTTTGCTCACAGCCATCTGTATGCCATTGCTTGTTGCTATGCCCTCCCCCAATCTGTATCCCATTGCAGACGTTCTGCACTCCCACTGTCTGTATCCCATTGCAGAAGGACTGCCCTCCTCCATCTGTATCCCATTGCTGATGCTCTACCTCCCCGTCTGGATCCAAGAGCAGACCCTCTGCCCTCACCTATCAGTATACCATTGCAGACGCTCTGCCCTCCTCCTGTCCGTATCCCATTGCAGACGCTCTGCCCTCCCCCCGTCTGTATCCCACTGCAGACGCTATGCCTCCCCGGTCTGTATCCCACTGCAGACGCTATGCCTCCCCTGTCTGTACCCCACTGCAGACTCTCTGCCCTCACCCATCAGTGTTCCATTGCAGACGGTCTGACCTCCCCTGTCCGTATCTCATTGCAGACGCTCTTCGCTCCCCCTGTCTGTCTCCCATTGCAGACACACTGCCCCTCCCCTGTCTGTATCCCATTGCAGACGCTCTTCCCTCCCCCTGTCTGTATCTCGTTGCAGAGCTGCATCCCTCCCCCAGTCTGTCTTCCATTGCAGACACACTGCCCCTGCCCTGTCTGTATCCCATGGCAAACGCTCTGGCTCTCCTGTCTGTATCCCATTGCAGATGCTCTGCCTTTCCCTTGTCTGTATCCCATTGCAGAGGTGCATCCCTTCCCCAGTCTGTCTCCCATTGCAGACACACTGCCCTTCCCCGTATGTATCCCATTGTAGACGCACTGCCCTCGCTCTGCCCTCCGCTGTCTGTATCTCGTTGCAGGCCGTTTTCCCTCCCCCTGTCTGTATTCCATTGCAGACGCTCTGCCCTCCCCCTGTCTATATCCCATTTCAGACGCTCTGCCGTCCCCTGTCTGTATCCCATTGCAGACGCTCTGCACTCCCCTGTCTGTATCCCATTGCAGACGCTCTGTCTCCATCTGACATCTTTTAACTAAGCCTGAAAAGTGAGAGAGATGAGATTGGAACTCCCAGCGAGTTTAAATTGAGATCTGTTCTTTACTGAACATTGCAGCTTACTTGGCTGGTGGGACGTCGATGTTTCAGAATCTCCACACAAGGTGTCCTGGTCCTCTCTGGCTCTTTCCAGGATCCTCCCCACATGTCGAGGTAGAGGGTGAGGGAACAGATATCGGGCACTCTAAAACCCTGCTTGGCCTTTTATATCCTATTCCAGGATGTTTCTCCTGTAATGGGAGAAGAGGAGGGACTGAGTGAGGGTGGGAGTGGGTGAGTTTGCTGTTAATGCTGGTATAGGAGAAGGGGGAAGGGTGAGATATCCAGAGGGAGTCTGACCACAGTGTTGTATCCATGCAGTAGTATTAGTGTGCGGGGCTATTGCGTCAGTGACAGAAAAACTGAGCAAAGGAAGGTGCTGAATTCAACAGTGAATGTGGTCGTGCTTGAGCTTTATTTGGAGATAGAGTGTGAGCCTTGTTCGGGGGTAGGTGTTATATCAGATATACAGTGAGTGCGAGGGAGCAGAAGAATATGGTGACATTTATCCTGGCAAAGTGGGGGGAAAGAATATTGATGCTTGTCCTGTATTGCTGACCAATTCTTCAGATCATCTCAGCGTTGAGGTGAGTCTCCCTGACCGTCTTGTCCAAGTCTATCAGTAATCACGGCACTGACCCTTTCCATCACTTCCCACAGAATCAGTTTGGGGGGATCTTACAAATAGCAAGGTGAAGCAAACATTCGTGTATAATATATCAAAACCAAATCTGTCACGTAAATACTTTACAACATATGCTCTGGAAATTAGGTATGCAAGTATATTCAAGGGGGAGCAATGACACAGTGATATTATCACTGGGCTCTTAACCCAGAGACCCAGGTAATATTCTGTGGACATGAATTCAAATCCTGACAAGGCAGATGGTGGAATTTGAATTCAATATATATCTGGAATCAAGGGTTTATGATGAGCAGGAATCCATTGTCGATTGTTGGAAAAACTCATCTGGTTCACTGATATCCTTGAGGGTAGGATACTGCTGTCCTTACCTGGTGTGGCCTGCATGTGACTCCAGACCCAAGACAACACTACTGACTCTTAACTGCCCTCTAGCATGGGCAATAAATACTGGTTATCCGGTGACGCCCACCCCTCATCCTGTGAATGAGTAACAAATAATCGTGTGTGCTGCAGTCATAATGGATGGTCTCAAGTTGCACCGAAACTGCAGTGACTACTAATACTGTGAAGATAAACTTCCGTAAGTGTGTATTAGGTAGGTTGAACAGTATGTTGTGAACCAAACTAGAGAGCAGGTTATTTCAGATTTGGTGTTGTGTTGTCAGGAGGACTAATTAATAACCTTGCTCTGAAGCAGCTTTGGAGGAATAGTGACATCAATATGTTGCATTATTACACGGCGTCTGAATACAATATCGAATGTTTGAACATTCTGGTTAAGCATCATGGCAGCCCGGAGGCTAGAGGGTCAAGTACGCTCCAATGAATTGGGCAAGTATAATGTAACATTCAATGGGAGAAGCAATGATTGTGAGAGTCATAGAGTCCGACAGCACGGAGAAAGGCCCTTCAGCCCAAATTGGTCCATTCCGAACAAAATGTCCATTCACATTAACCCCATTTCCCTGCTCTTGCCCCATATCCTTCTTAATCTTTCCTATCCGTGTATTTGTCCAAATGCATTTTAAATTTTATGGATCGACCCACCTCAACCACTTCTGCTGGCATCTCATTCCATGTGCACACCACCCTGTGTGTAAAAGAAATTGCCCCTCAGGTTCCATTTTAATCTTTCCCCTCGGATCTTAAATTGACGCCCTCTAGTCCGTGGTTGCTCAAAAAGACTGATTGCATTCACTCTATCCATGCTACCCATAATCTTATACACTTCGATCAGATCCCCCTCTGTCTCATACACTCTAAAGTAAAAACTCCGAGTTTGTCCAACCTCTCCCTATAACTCAGACCATTGAGTCCGGGCAACAACCTGGTAAATTTCTTCTGCACTATTTCCAGTTTAATAACTCCTAACTGTAGCAAAGTGAACAATATTTCACATAAAACTACCAGTATTGCCTCACCACCATCCTGTATAACTGCAACATAACTCCCTCATTTCGATACTCATTACTCTGACTGATGAAGGCCAGTTTGCCAAATGCCTTTTTCACTGCCCTATCTACCTGTGACTCCACTTTCAGAGAACCTTGACTCTGAATTCCAATGTCTCTTTGTCTCAATACACTCCTTAAGGCCCTGCCATTCACCATGAAACTCCTACCTAGATATGACGTTCTAAAATGCAAGAACTTACATTATCTGTATTAAACTCCATTTGCCATTTCTCGGCCCACTTTCTCACCTGATTAAGGCGCTGCTGTAATTTCTGAAATATCTGATAATCTTCCTCACTGTCCACGATACCGCCTATTTTAGTGTCATTGAAACTTATAATTCATGCCTGTACATTCTCGTCTAACTCATAGATGTGTGTAATATGTAAATATATATACAATATACATGCATAAAACAAGCAGTAATAGTCCCAGAACCGACCCCTGAGGCATTCCAATCATCACAGGCCTTCAGCCCGTCAAGCATACTTCCACCATTACCCTCTGTTTTCCTACAATGAAGCAAATCTATGACCTGATTTGCCAACTCCCCCTCAATTCCATATGATCTAAACTTCCAGAGCAGCCTACTATGTGGAACCTTACTGAAGGCCTTACTGAAATCTATATACACCACATATACCACCATACCCTTGTCAAAGTTACTGGTCAGTTCACCAAAGCACTCTAACAAATTATTGAGCCATGATACCCCACGCACAAAGACGTGCTGACTGCTCATAATCACACCCTGCCTTTCCAAATGCATGTATATCGTCTCTCTCTCAGAATCTTTTGAAGAAACTTGTCGACGAGAGATATCAGATTTGCTGGTCGAAAGGTCCCAGGTTTTTCTTTGTAGCTCTTCTTGAATAAGGGAACAGCTTCGCTATGCTCCAGTCCCTCCGGGACCTCACGCTTTGGCTACCAACCAGGGCCCCCACTATTACTTCTCAGTCCTCCTGCAGTGTTCCTGAATATATGTGGTCAGGACCAGGAGATTTGTAGAAATACCGCATAGTCTGAAAGATATGTCTACTTATTACAGGTGAAAACGCCAAAGAGTGAGTAAGTGACTCAATGATGATTAACATAACAAATTAAAGAATATATTAATCACCGCAAGTGACTTCAGAAGAATTCCAGACATTGTGGAATCCTCAGAATTCTCAGAAAATTGCAATCCAGAAAAGGAGGGCCATGAAACTGATCAGGAAATCAAAAAGCGAACATGCATGCAAACAAACAGGAACACAAAGTCTGCAAAAACCTATGATCTATATTTCAAAAGAAAAAAAACATTGTCAAATGTGGAAATGTGCAATCGGGAGAGACGAGTTGATGGTGGATAACAGGGGAATGGCAAAGCAAATGCCCAGTTACTACACATCTGTCTTAATGGAGTAAGACCCAGAAAATCACCCAGAACTATGAAGTGATTGGATAGGACTTGTGGAAGTAAAGACATAAAGTCAATTCATATCAGTAACAAGGCAATATTAAACATGCAGCTGGATTGAGCATTGCTAAGCTTGACAAACCAGATGTACTTCATACCAAAATCTTCAGAACTAAATCACAAATAGAAGTATTGATTGCATTGTCGATGACTGCGTTCTATTTTCCTGTACATTCTGCAGAGTCTGGAAGCTGGTGAAGATAAATGTACATTAATAAACGTGATCCAAGCACGATAGATGAATGGTAGGGATCCAAGCATCTACAAAGAGAAGAAGAAATAGTGTGGAGATCTGCAGACCAATTAACTTGACATTTGTCGGGAAACTGTTGGAATATATTATATAGGATGTGATATTGGATACTTAGACATTAACAGCAACATTGGAGAGACTCAGTATGCATTTCTGAAAGGGAAATCATACTTTACAAACTTTGGAATTGTTTGAAGTTTATTCTTATAGCATAGATAATGGGGATCCAGTAGAATTGGCATATTTTAGATTATCAGAAGGCTTTCTATAAGAACTCACATAGTGAGTTCGAAAATGCAATGATGTGAAAGGTATTTGGAGGAATATATGTAAGTGGAAACCTAAAGTTTGGTTTGCCTTCCTTTAAGGGAGTCAGAATATAGATGTAAAGACACATTGAAGCAGTGTGTTGGTGAGACGTACCTGGAGTATTGTGCACAGTTTTGGTGACCGAATCTGAGAAAGAATATACTGGCCTCAGAGGAAGTGCAATGGACATTATCCAGACAAATCCCTCAGGTGGCAAGCTTGCGTGATGAGCAAACTCGGCCTATGTTCTCTTGAGTTTAAAGAACCAGCGGTGGGTCACTGTGAACTTTATAAAACTCACAAAACATACGACAATTTGGAAATTAACAGGAAATTTATCAGGCTGTCTAATCCACATTCAAGGCAAATAATGGCAGGATAAGGGACAAACCACTTAAGACTGCAATAAGGAGGAAATTCTGCGCAGGGAGGGGACTGACTCACACAGGGGCAAGGCAAGGCGAGATTACGGAGAATCTCCAGATAACCTACAAGTCAAGTGGAGCAGAATAACCAATGAACACGTAGGACTCATTAGTGACTTGCCGAGTTGCATCTAACTCAATTTAGGTAGTAGGAAAAGAGGGGAGTGGTAGAAGGCTGTTTGTGTGACTGGAGGCTAGTGTCCAATGGTGTACCACTGGCATCAGTGCTGGGTCCCTTATTATTTGTGAATCAGAGGTGCTAGTGTTGGGCTGGGGAGGACAAATCTAAAAATAACATAACAGCAGACCATAGTCTAACAGGTTTATTCGGCAGCACTAGCTTTCGAAACGTCGCTTCTTCATCAACGTGCATAACCACGTGATATAACTGATGTTGAGAGATTGTTAACCTTATTATTTGTGGTATTCATAAATGATGCAGCTGTGAATATGGACGAGGGGTGGGGTGTGTAATAAATAAGTTTGAATTTGATACAAAGATTGGCCGGGTGGTTGGCAGTGAGGAGGAAGGCCTTATGTTACAGGTGGATACTGATAGAATGGTCAGATAGGTGGATCAATGGCAGATGGAATGCAACCCTGATAACTATGAGGTGATGCAACTTTGGAAGAAGGAACCAGACAGGGGAGTACTCAATGTATGGCAGCACACTAGAAAGCTCAGAGGGTACTTCTCCACACATTGCTGAATGCGTCTGCACAGGTTAATACACAATCAGGGAAAGGCTAGGGGAATGTAAACATAGCCTTTTTTCATCGAGGCATAGATTATAAGAACTATGCGGAACTGTGGTGAGGGCAACATGGAATATTGTGTGTGGGTCTGGGAACAACATTACAGGAAGGATGTGACTGTAGTGGAGGGGGTGCAGAGCAGATTCACCAGAATGTTCCCTTGGATGGAGCATATCAGCTATGGAGAGAGGCTGGATAACCTCAGGTTGTTTAGTTTGGAGGAGAGAAGGCTGCGAGGTCTGTGATTCAGAGGGATAGGATTACGAGGTACATGGACAGGGTGGATAGACAGCAGCTGTTACTTTGACTCACAGGCCCACATTTTTAAAGTAAAGGATTTGCGGTTTAGTGAAGATTTGAGAATTGTTTTTCAACCAGAGGGTGTTGGGGTCTGGAATGCACTTCTTGAGAGTGGAATTGTCATGGTAACCTCAAGCCATTAGAAACCACATGGTTGTGCACTTCAAATGCTTTAAGATTCACGGCTACGGTCTTGTGTCAGAAAGTGGGCCGAATGTAGACTGCTGTATTTCTGGTCGTACAGAGTCTGTGCTTCTTTGATTGCATGGCTGTGGAAGGTCAATCATTGAGTAGCTTAAGGTAGGAATTGATGGGTTTCTGAAGAATATCTAAACAAAGTTGTGAATTGAGAACTTGTTCTATTTTCTGGAAATATGTCAATGGCAAAATTAAGAGAAAAAAGTTGCAGATTTCTTACAGTCTGATGCCAGATAATTGAGGACCGGGAAATAGCAGAACTATGGAGCAAATACCTTAGTTATGCCTTCACAGAAGAAAACAAAACAAATAAGAAAGCTTCCTAGCAATACTAGGGAATTTCACTCTTGTGAGAAAAAGGGAATAGAATGAAAATAACATCTAAACAGTTTAGAGAAAATATTGGACTGAAATTCATGGGCATAGACAAAGTCAACAGAGATTTATGAAAAGGGAATCATATTTGAGAAAGTGGCTTTTAGTAAAATTATGTAGGAGGTATCAATGCCATGCGAGTGGAATCTCAGAAAGATTTTTGATAAAGCCCCAAGCCTATTGTGCAAATTTGAATCCTATGGGACTCCGGCTAATATATGGTCATAGATTTAGAATGGGAGAGCTGGCAGGAAACAGTGAGTAGGAACAAAACAATGTTTTATTTTTATACGGAAGGCTTGGAGGATATTGTAAGGATCGTGTCTTGGGCTCCAGCTATTCCCAATATCTTTGGGTGAGGGGCGCAAATGCAATATTCCCAAGTCTGCTGACAGCACTAAACGATGTCAGCCTGTGAGTGGATGAGGGGGATGTAAAAAAGTTCCAAGGTGATTGAGACAAGTCGAGTGACTGGGCAAATACGTGGCAGATGGAGAGTAATGGGGAGATGAGATGTTGTGTACAATAGAATGGCAGCCTCCCATTTGAAAAAGGAGTGGTTGAAAAATGTTGCACTATAAATGAACTTAAGCTGCATTTTTGTTTATTTCTGCGTAGCCCTCCGAGTCCATGTGTGGCAGTAAGCTCTGAAGCCAGAAGTCAATACTGGGAATGGCATTGGCACGCTGACAATTGTATATAGGCTCAGCAAGTGAGGAACTGTAACTTTGAAAGGAATCTGGATCTCCCTGTACACCAGTCACTGAAAGCAATATTGCAGGAGTAGAAAGCAGGAAGGAAGATAAATGCTGTATTCACCTTCATTTCAGGGGGATTTGAGTACAGGAGTAAATGTATCTCACTGCAGCTGTACAGGGCCTTGGTGAGACCCCATCTCAAACATTGTGCAGTATTGTGTGCAGTTATTGTCTCTTTTCCGAACAGACGACAAACCTGACATTGAGGGAGAGTAGCAAAGGATGACCAGACTGATCTCTGGGATGACAGACTTGTTGTGGGAGCAGAGTTTGGAGCGACTGGACCTGTATTCCATGGGGTTTAGGAAAATGAGTGGAAATCTCAGTGAAATATATAACACTCTGACAGGGCGGGACAGATTAAAAGCAGGGATGGTAATTCCCCAGGTTGGGACATCTAAAACAAGGGGCTACAATATTAGGTACAGACAGGCCACTTTGCATTGAGATGAGAATAAATGCCAGCACTCAGAGAGTGGCAAACCAGGGGTACTCTCTCCCAGATCAGGCTGTGGAAGTCAAGGGGCTGAATAAAAATAATGATTTCTGGAAACTAAAGGGATAGGGAGAGAGCAGGAGTGTGGTGTGAAGATAGAAGATCAGCTATTATTCCTGGTTGTTCTCCAATAACACAATAACTGTGTTCCTGTACAACACTGTGTTGTAGGAAATCGTGTAATATTAATAATGGGGTCTATGGAAAAAAAAGGGTAAGTGGTGAATTCCCAAAAATATCAGTAAAAACCAAAATTTAAATTTGGTCAAACACACAATAGGACAGTCTAAATAAATCTTTAAATTACATGTTGTACTGGAACAGTGCTGTAAATGTAACGCTTTCACGCGACAGTCACTCACTGGTGCACTGTACCTTTCACCACAATCTTCACCAGAAAGCGCGCGGGGGCTGACTGACCATGTGATACCGATGCCGAATTTCAGTTTTCCCCAAGATTCTCCCCACAGTTTAAAATAAAGTTCTTTCTAAAGATAGACTACAATTCCCAGTTTCAGGCTCAGTTTCAAGGCCTGAAGAGTCAATTGCATTCCTGTTTTGGCTGAACACATTGATTGTACCTTTTGTAGATAGAGGGTTTCTGAGGCTGGGTTTGCTGTTCAGCTGGTGCCAGACAAGGAATCGCGTCACAGTAAACGCCAGTTCACTTTATTGAAAAAGGTTCATGAATTGCATTGCAGCTGAAATGTATTTAATCAACACGCGTTATCAGTGAACTGCCTCTGCATAGAATGGAGCCGCAAAACTGATGGGCTGAATGGACTACAGTAATTCTCATTTTATGTTTCACAATATTTAAACATATTAAGGGATATGTATATTGTATGGGGAAAACTGAATTGAGGAGATGTTCGACCATTAACTAGAATAGGGAAAGCTCAATGAGTTGTATGACGTATTCCTTTCCCGATGCTTCTGTACAGTGTGTGGGAAAGCTCTGTAAATGTTGTGACTAGCTCTCAGCTGTTAGGAAGGAGGTCTCTGCAGGGTCGACAGGATTGTGTTTCCAGTTCCCTTTTCTGATAACGAGGCTGGTGCCGGCTGTTCTCTCCAGGATTATCCTTTAAGACCTCGGAGCAGTTTGATACAATTGAGGGCCTTGCTTGCCTACTTCAGAGACCTTTGAAGAGTGTATCACATGTCTGTGTGTCTGGAGTCACTTTTAGGCCAGACAGAAAAGCACGGGAATTAACTTCCTGAAAGTACACTGGGGAAGGAGATCGACATCTATAATCGACATTGAATACATGATCACTATTACTGACACCAGGTATTAGATCTCGATATTTTATTAATTGTTTTTAACTTGCATATGCTGCCAGAGAATTATCCTGGTCTGGATTAGCAATCCAATGACAATTCCACAACAGCACCATCTCCACATGGGGACTTATCGGAAACCACACTGAACCGATTATTTCTGTGCTGTGTGACAGCTCTATCAAAAATAACCCCAACCAATTTGACTATCGTGATGGGACTGAGGGCGTGGTAATTGGTCCGATTGTAATTATTCCCTTCTTAGGGGATGGGACATAGTTTAGTAATTACCCACATTAGAGAAAGTGAGGATTGCAGTTGCTAATTACCCACATTGCCAGGGAGTTGTCAGAGTTGGAATTGGAATGAAACAGCTTCCTCAGGTACACGGCAGTCGTGCAGCAAAAGTCCTCAGTGCTATTGCAGGAATGGTGTCAGGACCAAATGCCTTTGTCATATCTACAGTGTCTAGCTGTTGCTTCATGTCACGTGCAGTGAATTGAATTGGTTGAAGACGGGCATCTGTGATTCTGAGGGTATCATAGTGAGGGTGAGGTGGGTAATCAACTCAACACTTATGGCTGAGGATGGTGCAGATACTGCATTTTTACATGTATGCACAGGGCTGTTCCATTATTTAGGATGGAGATATTTGTGGAGTCCTCTCCTCCCGTAAGTTGTTTAATGGTCCATCGACTTTTATGCATGGATTGGACAGGATGAGAGAGCTTATATCTGATTTGTTAGTCTTGGAATCATCTCTCTCTCTGTATCAGATGTTAGTCCTGCTGTTCGAAGTGTAACCAGCCAAGTGCCGTAGTTTAATGGATTGTCATGAGGTTTAGGTGCACGTGATTCCGACCCGACCATGTTCACCCACACTCGTAACTGACCCATGGATCGGCTTGATGGAAATGGTAGACGGATGGACTATCCTGGGGGAAAGTTACAGATTGTCATTGAAATCTACAGCATCAGATGATAACCCAGTTTTAGCTGCAATATCTACAATTCAATTCTATTGACTGACACGCCCCGCCCCCCCCCACTCCCCCCCAGTTCACACCGAGACCCATTCACCCATCAGCCCTGTATTCAGTGACAAACTCTGGTTTCTGATGCCGAAAGACTTCCATTTTCATATTCTCATTCTGCTGGATGTCTTTCGTTGGTGTTACGCCTCCAATTTGTTACGTAAACAATATCCATTTAAGGTACTAATCTGAATCTTTTCCTTTCAGTAATGCCATCTTCTGTATTTGAAGTGAATGTGTTTCCTTCTGTTTTTCCCCCGACCATGAATCAGAGCTCTGCAGTGTCAGTGATGCCAGCCTTTTGCAGTTTTCGAGTCAAGGAACTTGTCACCATGCGTTACTGTTCAGTTCCCAGTGTACAGCGCTCCATGTTGGACAGGATGTCTGGGCATCTTTGACAATATGTCGTTGGAAATTGTTCATAAACAGAAATTGCTGAAGAAATTGCTAAAGATGTTGCAGAATATTTTGGAGTGAATGCAGAGTTAAACTTTCAGGTCCAGTGAACCTTCGATATAGGTTTTTTATTTTTATTTCCAGTATCCATAATTATTTATTTAATTGAAAACTTGTTCTGCGCCTATTCCTTTCTGGAGAAACTCAGAAGGTCTGTCAACATCTGCAGAGAAAGAGAAACAGAGTTAGCGTTTCCAATCCAGTGTGACAATTCTTCAAAACTGAATACAATTGCAAAGTGGTCTTTTAATCACTTGCCAGATGTAGAGGATGGGTAGCAGGGAAAAGAGGGTGTGGTAAAAGATAAACGGGCTTTTAGCAGTGGTGAAAGGGAATATTCCGTTTAACGGGTTGAATTTAAAGTGTGAATGGGGGAAAGGGATTATCACTATTGAATGCAAAATAAAAAGACACAACCACACAAAGTTATACGGAGGACAGGAGGGAAAATGTTGACCATGTGCTATATACATCTGGCCACAGATACGTTTTCACTTTCGTGAACATCACCCCCCTTTAGATAAAGGGATTCAGGTGCTTGACTTCTTATTGGCAATAGTAAGCTTTTCATGCTGCCTTAGTATTGTAACATGGAGAAAAACAAATCACAGTTTGACTTTTGGGCCGAGTGTTGGTTACCTGTCATTTTTAATGTTGTTTAATTTTGCAGTGCTTATCTTTAAACGCTTGTTCTTGAAGTTAGTATCAGATGGAGTGTAGGATGTTGAGGAGTGACATTGTAGAAACTTATAAGATCATGACAGGTATGGATAGGGTGAATAGTCAAGGTCTTTTCCGAAGGGTAGGGGAATCCAAACATAGAGGGAATAGGTTTAAGGTGAAAAAGGGTAGATTTAAAAGGGACTAAAGGGCAGCTTTTTTACACAGAGGGCGGTGTGGGTATGGAATGAGCTTCCAGAGGTAGAGTGGAAGATACAAGAACAGCTACAACATTTAAAACTCATTTGGGCAAACATATGAATGGGAAACATTTGGAGGCACGTGGACCTAATGAAAACAGATGGGAAACCTGGCAAGCATGGACATTTAGAAAAGCTTCACGCAGAGTCAGTGTGGTTTTGTGAAAGGGAAATGATATTTTGCCCTGTAAAACCAAAAGTTCTTACACAAAACAGAAGCTCCAGGACGTCGGATACTGTATTAACATGGGATGATGATTGTTTAACACAGAAATCGGAGAGTCAGGATTAATGGATCTTTATGGTAAAGGTTTATCTGCTGGAGTATCACAAATATAAGTCTGATGGCATCAGTTATTTGCAATCTATGCTGACAGCCTGAAGGAGGGAGCTGAGTGCAACATACATCCGAGTTTATGGCTGACACTGAGAATCAAAAGGCAGGCTGTTATTTAATGGAGAGGACTTCCAGAAAAGGAACAGTAAAGGCATTGGAGTCTTCCTGTGTATGAAACATAAAGTCAGCATGATGATGCAGCAAGGAACTCGGTTGGTATATGAGGCGGTTTCCTGGGAAGGAAGGGTTGTGTTATTGAGAATATCTAAGATGGTGAGGCGATAATTCATTGGGGTTTAAATGAATGAGGAGTAAAACTGCTGAAACCTACAAGACACAGAAAGGGTTGGAGAAGGTAGATGTTGAGAAGTTTTTTCCATTCTTGAGCAAAGTGTTGAACTCGAGGACATAGATACCCAATAAGGAACATTGATTTTCATCTGAGATGCAGAGTAATGTCATCTCTCCGAAAGCAGTGAATGTCTGGAATTCCCTAACTCAGAGAGATGGTGAGGGATACAGGGAGTCGGCAAGAGAGTGGAGTTGAGACTTGGAGTAGATCAGCCATGTTCTTATGAAAAGACAGGGTTAGCTTGAGGGGCCGATTGACCTACTCCTGTTCCTATTTACTCATTTCACATGTTATGCTTTTGGAAAGTAACAGGTTATTTTGCTGGAAATCGTATTGTACAATATTACATTCAGGGAGGGCAGAGGATTTGTTGTTTTAACCCTGGGTGGGGTATGTGGCTGTATTCTCAGCGTATCTGGGTCTGCAACATGACCTACATCTGGAGCAGAAGTTACAGAGAGGGGAAGCCTGGAAACAGGGACTGGGAGGTGGGGTGGTGGTCACTTCCTGATCCAGCCTGGATTTTCGAAGTACATTTCCAAAACTACACCTAACCATCGGAGTGGCCTCGATCTGCCCCGGTTTCGCATGTTCGAGGGCTGAATGGAACATCAGAACATAGGGATGAGGGACACAAGTGGGCCGTTCGGCCCTTTCATACTACTCCACCAGTATATAAGGTCATGGCTCGTCTCATTGTGATCCCAGCTGCACGTTTCTTTCCATGCACCATTATCCCTGATTCACCTGTCCATGGAAAATCAGACGAAGCCAGCATCGATGTAATATTAAGGTCCAGCCACTCCAAACGTCTGGGAAAGAGAATCCCCACTTGACTGAAATCCCACTTTGTGGATTTACCCTAATTCCTGCTCTGACGGATGTTGGAGGGTGTCACTGTTTCCTTTTCTCGTCCCATTACTCCACTGCTGACACCAAATTTTAAGTGAAACCAGGTTGGTGATATGGCCGATGATAAAGTTCTCAGACTGAGTCAGGTTCAGTGACAGGAACAAGTCAGGCAGATTTCTTTAGTTAGCCACAAGAAACTAACAGAACTAACAGATGTGCATGGTGGATCTGTGGTTAGCACTGATACCTCCCATCTCCAAGTAGCTCCGTTCAGTTCCAACCTCGGGCAACCCTCGATGTGGTTTTTGAACATTCTCCCCATGTCTGTGTGGATTTCCTCCTATCGTCCATAGATATGCAGCTTAGAGCAGATTGGCCATGCTAAATTGCCCATAGTACCCGGGGATGTGTAGGTTAGATCTCCCCGATTAAAAGCAATCAATTAAGTTTTTTTTCATCGTATGTTAGTGCCTGGGCCGCTGAGGTCTTGGCATCAATATGGCTAGACATTGAGCCCTCTCAGACAAAGTGAACCCTTATTAGTCTGTTGTTCTTAGATAAAATGACAACATTTTGGAATATTGTCACAAAATAATGATTATCAATACTGTTAAAACTTCAAGGACAATGCGTCAGATCGAGGCAATACAGCCAAAACCATGTTTCTTATACCGGGGATAATGGATTCCAGGTTTAAACTGTGGGCAGGGAGTGGGGTACCTTGCTTGTGTGATTTAGAATTAGTAGTATCCCTACAGTATGGAAACAGGTCCTTGGGCCCAGCAAGTCCACTTCGATCCTCTGAAGAGTAACCCACCCACACCCATTCCCCTACCATCCTATATTTACCCTAATTAATGCCCCAACTTACAGATCCTGGAACACTATGAGCGATTGAGCAATGGCCAAGTCATCTAACCTGCACATGTTTGTGACAGTGGGAGGAAATCTACGCAGACACAGTGGAGAAAATACTAACTCCACACATCCAGTCACCCAAGGCTGGAACTAAACCCGTGACCCTGGTGTGGTGAGTCAGCAGTGCAAACCACCGAACCACCACGTGTTACTTGAACGAGAAACAATGATACCGTTTGATCAAATAACTTGTAAGTATGGACTACCTAGTAGAGACTTCTTCTGTTTTTTTTTCCAGATTAGAGATTTGATTAAAAAAAACACAATTTTAAAAACCACTTATAGATCCGATACGGAGAAGCAGGTGATTATTGTAAAGAATACACTCTCAGTCAGTACCCTTTACCATTTGTTGGATAGTGTCCCCGCAGACAAGACCATGCAGCTTCGTGAAGTCTGTGCAATAGAGTTGCGATTTTAGATCTCTTCGGAGACATGGGAGGATATTTGTGAAAATGTTCGAAGGATTTTGATCTGGAATAGAACCCATTCCAAGCAGTTAAAAAATCTTCATAGGTTCTTTCTGACCCCAGAATTTCTCTCAAAATTCAATGTGGGATTATCTTCAACATGTCCTAAATGCAGAATGACTACAGACACTCTTACTCATTGCATGTGGTCCTGCTGCAGGCTTCGTATATATTGGAGCTCTGTGGTAGGTGTGGTAGAGTGGGTCTTGGGGACCGAATTGGAGATGGACCTGGTTTCTCTTTTCCTGGACCTGCCCAGAGTATCTTACGCAGATGCACATGGGAAAAAGAAATATCCTTACTTTCTATGCTAGGAAAGATTTTATGTTTTGTTGTATGTCTGAAAACTCCCCTGGTCTGTTGAGACTTTGTAACCTTATCATGGAGAATATCCCTTTGAACTTTCTCACCAGCATGGTTCACCAAAAAACAGAGATTAATATAAGTCATAGAATTATCGAGTCATGGAGATGTACAGCATGGAAACAGTCCCTTCGGTCCAACCCATCCATGCACACCACATATCCCAAACCAATCTAGTCCCACCTGCCAGCACCAAACTCTTCCTATTCATTTACCCATCCAAATGCCTCTTAAATGTTGCACTTATTTAGCCTCCCTGACATCACCTGGCAGGTCATTCCATACACGTACCGCTCTCTGTGTGAACTAGTTGCCTCGTAGTTCTCTATTACAACTTTCCCCTTTCACCCTAAACTTATACCCTCTTGTTCTGACTCCCCGACCCCAGGGAAAAGACTTTACCTATTTACCCTATCCATGCCCCTCATAATTTTGTAAACCTCGATAAGGTCACCCCTCAGCCTCCGACGCTTCAAGGAAAACAGCCCCAGCCCGTTCAGCCTCTCTCGATACCTCAAATTTTCCAACGCTGGCAACATCCTTGAAATCTTTACTGAACCCTTTCAAGTTTCATAACATATTCCCGATAGGAAGGAGACCAGAATTGCAAGCAGTATTTCAACATTGGCCTAACCAATGTCCTATACAGCCGCAACATGATCTTACAACTCCTGTACTCAATACTCTGACCAATAAAGGAAACGCCTTCTTCACTATTCTATCTACCTGTGATTCCACTTTCAAGGAGCCATGAACCTGCACTCCAAGGTCTCTTTGTTCAGCAACACTCCCTGCGACCTTACCATTAAGTGTATAAGTCCTGCTAAGATTTTCTTTCCCAAAATGCAGCACCTCGCATTTATCTGAATTAAACTCCATCTGCCACTTCTCAGCCCATTGGCCATTTGGTCAATCTGAGGTGACCCTCTTCCCTCTCCACTACACCTCCAATTTTGGAGTCATCTACAAACTTACCAATTGTACTTCTTATGCTAGCAGCCAAATCATTTATGTCAATGGCAAAAAGTAGTGAATCCAACACCGATCCTTGTGGCACTCCACTGGTCACAAGCCTCCAGTCTGAAAAATAACCCTCCACCACCACCCTCTGTCTTCTACCTTTGAGCCAGTTCTGTATCCAAATGGCTAGTTCTCCCTGTATTCCATGAGATCTAACCATGCCATTCAGTCTCCCATGTGAAACCTCATCAAAACCCTTACTGAAATCCATATAGATCACATCTACCCCTCTATCCTCTTCAATCCTCTTTGTTACTTTCTCAAAAAAACTCAATCAAGTTTGTGAGACATGATTTCTCACGCACAAGGCCATGTTGACTATCCTTAATCAGTCCATGCCTTTCCAAAGACAGGCACATCCAGTCCCTCAGGATTCCCTACAACAACTTGCCCACCAGCAACGTCAGGGTTACTGGTCTATAGTTCCCTGCCGTGTCCTTCACACCCTTCTCATACAATGGCACAACGTTTTTCAACCTTCAGTCTTCTGGCACCTCACCTGTGACTATCCATACTACAAATATCTCAGCAAGAGGCCCAGCAATCACTTCTCTAGCTTCCCACAAAGTTCTAGGGTGCACCTGATCAGATCCTGGGGATTTATCCACCTTTACCCTTTTCAAGACATCCAGCACTTCCTCCTCTGTAATATTGACATTTTGCAAGGTGTCACCATCTATTTCCTTCCTTTTATATCTTCCATATCCTTTTCCACAGTAAATACTGATGCACAATACTCCCTTAGTATCTGCCACATACTTCCTGTGCTAGTAAAAATATTCTGTTGTGTTGATGTCTGAAACACCTCCGGGTCTGTTGTGTCATTGTAAGCTCGTCATGAAGAATATCCCTTTGGACATTCTCACAAGTATAGTCCACCGAAAAGCAGAGATTTATATAAGATATGGCAACCCTTTTTGGATTACCGCGAAACAGGCTGATCTTCCACTCTAAAAAGGGCTTTCATATAGCCATGACGATATGATCTAATGAATCACATATTAAGAATTGTGAATGTATGAATGTGTATCAGTTCATGCTCTCGAAGAACGACAGCTATCACTTTGTTATGCTGAGCTGTATTATTTATGTATTATTTATTGTTTATTTTTGTTTTTCTTCTGTCCGTTTAGAGACTTTAACATATTTTGTATATACATGCACATGGGTGTAATTTTGTTCAGTTATTTGAGTTGTTTTGTTATTGGTTTAATATAAATAATAAAATATCTTTTTCAATAAAAAAAGTTAAAATGCTAACATTGATAGATTAGAGTCCCAAATAACTCTCATGGTGGTTTATGTTGAAGGTCCCCACACGGGTGATGGGGTGAGGTTGAGAGACCATCCCCGTCATGGTAACCTCTGTCACTGTGGGGAGTTGAACCTGCGCTGGTGGCCTCCCTCTGCATCACAAACCAACCATCCAGCCAACCGAGTGGGAGACTGTGTAACTGTTACACACAGAATCAGTCGCAGAAAAAGGGCAAGAGAAATTTTAATGACAAGGACAAAGGTGTATTTGAGTCAAAAATGTTCTCTGCTAGAGATTATATTTTATAATGAGACAAGTGTTTGGAAGTTATCTTTGGCTGAATACAATAATGTGAGACCAGTGAAATAACCAGAATGACTAATTGTGATTGGATATCGATAACTATAAAATAAGTGAATGTTTTTGATTGGTCTGTGGAAAGCATGCTGACTGTTGCATAAATCTATGAATCAGATGAAATATATTGTAAGGAGTGACCGTCCCCGTGGGAAATTCCTTCTGAACACATTGTGGAAGAAACCCGGGGTATGAAATGTCTGAGAATCGTCTGCTCGGTAACAGGAACATGGGGGTCGAATGACTGAAAGTTCCTGTAACATGGAGCTGAAACAACCATCAGATCACCCCCAAACGTATTGAATGTTGGAGCATGTTTGAAGTACTGAATGGCATCATGATAGGTTTTAATTGTGTGTGATTTGAATAACGTACATCTCTACTCCATCACCTTACATGTTACACACTGGGGCACAGCCGTTTTCCTGAAACTGGGAATAAGTTGGAACAATACCTGGAACATTCCATAATTCACATTCTCCAGGATATTCTATAACTATGTAGGGGGCATTAGAAATGCAAGAGAGAAAGAGAGGCAAGGTGCTGTATGCAGTAGTGAGAGTGGTGGAGCATGAGACTTGTTCGGGGGTCGGTGCTATAACAGACATACAGTGAGTGTGAGGGAGCAGAGAAAATATGGTGACCCTTATCCTGACAGAGTGGGGAAGGTTATTGATACTTGTCCTGTTTTACTGGTCATTTCGTCAGACCCCAGAAACTGCACTGAGCTGGGTGGTGAGCTCAGACCATGCTGGGTGGGTCTGGTCGTGTGGCCCCCTCTGAGAAGAGCATGGTCCCCTTTGTAGTAGCCCATCCATCAGGACCTCCGTGCTGCTGTCGACAAACTATGGTGTAATTTCCCCTTCGCTGCCATGCTCGGGGAAAATGTGCAGGGCAGCTCCAAACTGAGAAAGCGCAACCGTGTGCCCATTGGCCTTTTAAGATGACCCCAGTGTCAGGGATCACGGAATACCCAGCGGCATCCGGGCGACTGTGAGTACCTCCAGTCATGATGGTTGGGAGAATCGGGATGGCATTGTATGAGAGGGACACTATGGAGTGGGGTGTGTAGTTAATATGATGAGTTTGGTAAGATAGTACCATGAAACTAGCTCAGCCTCGTGCAGACAACCCCTTTGTCACACTCAAAGAAAATGTCACTGAGACAGTTTTTTGTGAGATTCAGCCCAGTGAGGCGAAGACTCTGCTGTCCTCATTCCCAGTTACAAAGCTGCAGAACAAATGCTCATCCAAAACTCTCCAATGCCAGAACTCACAGCAATATCCCTTTCACTCATAATTCTTCGAAATACTGACCTGTGTTGCATGATACTATCGGAATGAATTCATTTCAGCATTCTGAACCTGTGAACATATCCTTCCATGACATTTTATCTCGGTGTACACACCCCCACCCTGTCTCCACCCCAAAAACACACTCATTTACAGTCATATTGCACGAGACTGCCAGTATGACTGGCCATTTGGCCCAGCTGGTCCATGGCAAACAAAATGTCCATCTAGACTTACCCCATTTCCCTGCCCTTGTTCTGTATCCCTCTAATCCTTTCCTATCTGTGTATTTGTCCAAATGTCTTTTCAATGCTGTTACTGGACCCACCTCAATCATTTCCACTGACAGCTCAGTCCATATGCGTACTACACTCTATGTTAAAAAGTTGCCCCTCAGTTTCCTTTTTACATTTTACATCCTTTCCAAACCTTAATGGATGCCCTCTAGTACTCGATTCACCAAACTTGGGAAAAAATTTTGAAGTATTCGCCACAGGCACACCTCTCATGATTTTATAAGAGCTACACTTCTATAAGAACCCCCTCGGTTTCCAACGCTGTAAAGCAATAAGTTCTAACCTGTTCAATCTCTGCCTAAAACATCGAGCCTTTAGCCCAGGAAACATCTTTGTAAATTTCTTCTACACTTTTTCTCGTTCAATAATATCGTTTCTAGAGCAAGCTGAACAAAACTGAACACAATACTCCAACTGCAGCCTTGCCAAGATCCTGTAGAACTGCAACATAACGTCCCAACTTCTATACTCAATGCGCTGATGAAGGCCAATGAGCCAACAGCCTTCTTCACTGTCCTGTGTATCTGTGACTCAAATTTCAGACAACCGTGCACCTGATATCCAACGTCCGTTTGTTCCACTACACGCCTTAAGGCTCTCTCATTCGTCATTAAACTCCTACCTGGATTTGACTTTCCAAAATGCTATTTCTCAGCCCACTTCCCCAGCTGATCAAGGTACTGTTGCAATTTCTGATAACGTTTCTCACTGTAAATGATGTCTCCTAATTTAGTGTCATCTGCAAACTTACTAACGTTGCGTTGTGCACTCTGGTGCAAATCATTGATATAGATAACAAACAGCAATGGGGCCAGGACCGACCACTGAGGCACTCCACGAGTCACAGGCCTCCAGTCCGACAAGCATCCCTCCACCATAGCCATTTGCTTCAGAACGTCAAGCCAACTGTGTCGCCAATTTGTCAGTTTACATTGGATTCCATGCGATCTAACCTTCCAAATTGGCCTACCATGTGGGACCTTATCAAAGGCCTTACTGAAATCCATATGTCTACCACCCTGCCCTCCTCATCCTTCCTGGTCACTTCCTCAAAAACTCTATTAAAATTTGTCAGGCATGATCTGCCACGCACAAAGCTATGCTAACTGCTCGAAGTCAAACTCTGTCTTTCCAAATGCATGCATATCTTATATCTCCGAACCTTCTCTCGTGGTTTCCGAAACAGATGTAAAGCTTACTGGTCTATATTTCCCAGGCTTTTCTTTTCAGCACTTCTGAATAGGGGCACAACATTTGCTACTGCCCAGTCTTCTGGAACCTTGCCCCTGAACTATCTTCTCTGGCCTCGTGCAGTACTCTTATATATATATATATATCTGGTCAGGACCAAGAGATTTATCTGACTTTGTGCATTCTAATATGTCCAACAGCACCTCTACTGTGATATGGACTGTACCAAGATATCACAACTAACCTCTGAAAGGTCACAGGTCATCATGTCTTTCTTCATGATAAACGCAGAGGGGAAATTGAGGACCTCTCCCATATCTTGAGGTTTTACACATGTAGGCCCATTTTGGATTTTAAGGCGTCCTATCTCTCTCTAGTTGTTCCTTTTCTTTACTATACTGAATTTGGATTCACCCTAATCTGCTCAGCCAAGGCTATCTCATCCCCCACTTTAGCCCTGCTGATTTCCTTCTTCAGTAAACTCCTGTATCCCCTGTGTACCTCCAGAGATTCCCTTGGTCCCAGCTGCCTGTACCTGAGCGACACCTTCTTTTTTTCTGGTCAGAGCCGCAATATCTCTTGTCATCCATGGTTCTCTCTTCCAGCCTCACTTTCCCTTCACACTCACAGGAACATGTAGACCTTGAACTTGAGCTATCTCACTTTTGAAGCCCTCCCACATGCCCGGGATCCTTTTACCTGGAACTACACGACTCCAATCAAGCCCTGCAATCCCCTGTCTAATTCCAACAAAATTCGACTTGCCTCAATTTAGAACTTTAATCTGTGGACCACTTTTGTCCCTACCATACCTATTTTAACATAAATACAGCTCTGGTCACTTTTCCCAAAATGCTCCCCCACTTTACGTCCGTCACGTATCGTACCCAATTTCCCAACAGTAGGTCGAGTTGTCCCTTCCCCAGTAGGACCCTCTACATGCTGCTTGTGGAAGCATTCCTGAACACACTTAACAAATTACATTCCATATAAGTTTTTAACCCTCTGGAAGTCCCCGTCTATGTTAGGATAATTAAAATCACCCATTATGACAACCCTATTGCTCCTGGAAGTCTTGCCAGTCTCCCTGCATATTTGTTCTTCTAATTCTCATTGATTATTTGAAGGCTTCTAGCACAACCACGATAACATTACCACCCCCTCTTACTTGTTTGCATCATTTACAAAATATCATTGGTTATTATCTCAGCTATTTCATCTTTAATTACTAGAGTGATACGCGGCTTAATCAGAACTATTGGTATTTAAATTGTTTCTATTTACATCTCTTCCTCGCTGTGATTATCACATTCGCAGCATTCCTTGTCAAGGTACAGTGGTGATATGGAGCTGTAAATGGATGGGAACTCTACATCCTGTCACTTTCAGCATTGGTTACATGTTTCCCCACACTGGGCAGTGATCTAACACAGTGTTACTGAACAATGCAACAGCCTGGGTTTATATATGAATGAACCAGTGCGGACTGCACAGCCCCCCACGCTGGACATTTAGCCCAGGATTATAGATCCAGCATTGGTGTGGGCTGCACAGAGTTTCACTCTGCACATAGCTGGGTTGCATTCAGCAGACACTAGCCGGATCTACACAGTGTTCCAGCCTGAATATGTAATGGATTGGCTGGTTATGTGATTTGGATTGCGAATGTGAGAGAACTAAACATCTGGCAATGCCTTTATTTTGTGTTTTAATTCTTGTGATTGCACTCTTCAAATCCCGACTCATCCGGTTAGACCCATCCCTCTGGATGAGTCATGGTGACTGTTGTTACAGCATCTCTGTCTGCAACATGACCACGAAATGGAGCAGAGGCTGCAGAGAGGACAGTCTCCATAAAATGGAATGAGGGAATCACCATCAGATTAGCCGTGGTCTTAGTGAATGGTGGGGCAGGATTGAATGGACCACTAATGCAATTTATTCATATATTTCTGTTTGTTCCAAGCAATCTCCCCTTCTCTCCCAGTGTCCCATACTGGTGGGGAGTGAGTCCCCTCCTCCTGTTCCTGCGTAACAGGATTCTCGGGCATCAGTAGCCTCCAGGTTTCCCTGTGCCCCAGTTTGAGCAGTTGAATGACTGCCTCCTGATCCCAAGTTTGTAAAAATATATGTCCTTCTCCTGCTTCTGAGTAACAGGCTCCAATAGCTCTGTGCTCACCTGCTGCTCCTGTGGAATGGCGGTGAGGGACTGAATGGCCTCTTCACATTCTTCACAGCTTTTCTTGATGAAAGGCCATTCTACTCTTTCTGTAAAACTTCATCAAAATATGACTGATGTATTTTTGTATTTGACTCTCAGTAATTAAGCAAACAAGCCGACTGGCAGAATTCTGATGCTGAATAGCCTCCTCCTGTTCCTGTGTTAGACACTGAAGAGTCGATAGACTCTCAGAGATGTGCAGCATGGAAAAAGATCTTTCCGTCTGGTCATCCATACCGCCAAATATCCTAAATTAATCTCGTCCCCCTTGCCAGCCAGTGGCCCATCTCCTTCTACACACTTCCCAGGCATATATCCATCCAAATGCTTTTTAAATGGTGTAACTGTACCTGCCTCCACTACCTCTTTTGGCAGTTGAATCCATACACGCAGCAGTCTCTGTGTGAAAATGTTGTCCCTCGTGTCACTTTTTAAAATCTTTCTCCTCTCACCTTAAACCTTTGTCTTCTAAATTTGGACTCGTCTATCCTGGGAAAAGACATTGACTGTTTACCTTATCCATGCGCCTCATGATTTTATAAATCTCTTTAAGGTCCCCCTCAGCCTCAACACTTGAAAATAGCCCCAGCCTATTCAAACTCTCCCTGTCACTCTGACCCTCCAAAACCTGCAACATTCTTTTACATCTCTTCTGCACCCTTTCAAGTTTGACAACGCCTTTCCGACAGCAGGGAGCCCAGAATTAAAGGCAATATTACAAAAGTGGCCAAACCAATGTCCTGTACAGATTTAACATGTCATGCAATTGCTTCGACTCAAAGCACGCACCAATAAAGGGAAGATCACCAAGTGCCTTCATCACTGCGCTATCTACCTGTGACAGCACTTTCAAGGAACGAAGAACCTGCACCACTAGTCTAGCTTTGCTGCCTCACAGGGCAGCGACCTGGGTTTAATTCCATCCTTGAATGATTGACTGTGTGGAGTTTGTACATTCTCTCCGTGCCTGCGTGAGTTTCCTCCGGGTGCTATGTTTTACTCCGACAGTGTAAGGATACACAGGTAAGGGTAGATTGGCAATGCGAAATTGCGCACCGTACCCAGGGATGTGTAGGGGAGGTGGATTACCCATGGGAAATGCAGGCTTAGAGGGATAGGGCAGGTGTTTGTCCAGTGGGATACTGTTTCGAGGGTCGGTGTGGCCTCGATGGGCCAAAAAGCCTGTTTCCTAACTGTAGGGATTCGATCATTTCTATGGTGTTCTCCTTGATTTCAGCTTTCCACAGGAACCTACCTATATGTCTTGCCTTGATTTGTCTTGCCAAAATGCAACACCTCACATGTAAATAAAATAAACTCTATCTGCCACTCGGTTCACCTAAACAAGGTCCCATTATAGTCTGAGAGATCATTCTTCACTGTCGACTACACCAACAAATTTGTAATTATCTACAAACTTACTGACCATACTGCATATACTCAAATGTAAATGATTTGTATCAGTGACAAAAGGCAGTGGACCTACTGTTGATCTTTGTGGCACGCCACTGGTCACAGGTCTCCAACTTTAATGAACAAATGTCCAATGTCACGCCCTGAGTCCAATATTCAAGAAAATTTTGGATCAAAGTGCCGAGTTCTCCCTGGACCCCAAACAGTTTAACCTTGCTAACCAGTCTACCATGTAGAACATTTTGGTTTTCTTACTGAATTCCATAAAGACAACATCCACTGGCCTGGCTTCATCAATCACCTTCATCACTTCCTCAAAAGATTACACCGAGTCAGTGAGACGTGATCTCCAATGTACAAAGCCCTCTTCAGTCCTCGTCTTTTCAAATGCGTACACATCCTTTCCCACAAAATCCCCTCCAACACTTTAGTCACCATTGACGTCAGGCTCAGCGATCTATGGTTACCTGTTTTTTTTTCCTTACATTCTTAAATAATGACAGTATTTTAGCAGCCCTCCAGTCTTTTGACACCTTACTTGTGGAAATCAATTATACAAATACATCAGCAAAATGCTGAGCATTTTCTTTCCTAGTTTCCCACAAACATCTGGGAAACAACTGATCAGGTCCCAGGGATTTGTTCACCTTTATGTGTTTTAAAATGTCAAACACCTCCTTGTAATATAGACACTTTTCAAGATATCACTATATATTTATTCATTATCTCGCCCTTGTAATCTCCTCCTCTTTAAATACTGAGGAGAAGGTTTTCTTTCGTATTTCTCCAATCTCCTGTGGTTCCACACATAGGTAGTCTTACTGATCTTTAAGGGGCCCTGTTCTCTCCCTAGTTAATCTTTTGCCATTAAAGGATTTGTAGAATTTCTTCAATGCCTCGTTAACCGTATTTCTTAAGCCATCTCATGTCCACATTTTTCTGGCCCGATTTCCCCATTGACTATGCATTTACTGCCTTTATACACCTCTCGGGATTTACTTGATCTCAGCTCTGTTTACCTAACATATGCCTCCTTCCTTACCTTGACCAGAGCATCAATATATCTAGCCATCCAGCACTCCCTGCACCCACCAGCCTTGCCCCTCTCACTAATGGGAACACGTTGGCTCTGGACTCTCTGAAACCAGGTTTTGATGGCCTTGCGTTTTCCAACCATCCATTTACCTGTGAATAGAGTATTCCAATTAGCCTTTCACAGGGCTCGCCTAACACTTTCAAAATTGGCCTTATTCAAAGTTAGAACTTTAACGTTTACACCAGGTCTTTCCTATTCCACAACTAATTTAAAACTAATATTTATGCGTAACAGAAAGTTAACGAAATACTTCCTGCCCCTCTGTAACCGGCTCAAGCGTCTGAATGGGCTCCTCGTGGGCCTCTGGAATAAACTGGAAAGGCTGAATAGCCTCCTCTCCTGTCCTTGTGTAACAGACCCGAGACATTAAATGAGACAGCAACCCGTGGATTACGAGCAGTTGTTAAAACTGTATCTGATGGAGGTCCACCTCTTCTCAGTTACAGTAAAACAACCAACACAATGTACTCCAGGTGCCCTCTCACCAACACCTCATACAGCTGCAGCGACACATCTCTTTGTTTTGAATGATTCTTTTGGCAAAATGTGCTGAAAAATGTGTTGCTGGAAAAGCATAAAACGTCGATTTTCCTGCTCCTTGGATGCTGCCTGACCTGTTGCGCTTTTCCAGCAACACATTTTTCAGCTCTGATCTCCAGCATCTGCAGTCCTCACTTTCTCCTTGTTGGCAAAATGCGCCAATATTCTAGATTACCACCTTTTGAAGTAGCAACAGGATAATATGGGCTGAATGGCCTTCTATTCTCCCTCTGTAAGCGGCCCAGAGGCACAGAATTGCTTCGGCCTGTTGTTGAGCAGCAGACTCAATGCTCTGTCTCAAAGTTATGAAAGGATGTGATAGCAGAGCACTTAAAACCAGGAGTAGCCTCACACTGGTCAATAAGGAATCTAGAAACTTGCCCACCCGACTTTTCTTTATGCAGCCGATCTATTATTTTATAACAGCCTCTTTCATAAACAGTGTGGAACATATATAGACCCCGGCAGTGTTCTGTTAATACTCTCATATCCAAGTTTAAAAAAAGATTTGAAGATTTATGATCCATCCCTCAGCAACCCTCATCCATTCCATCCAAACCTAGAAAATATTCTCTTTTGTAGTTATTTGAAAAGTGATGTGTGGAACTGGTTAATTGAACCTGTTTGCTCAGTCATGATTTGGAGATGCCAGTGTTGGACTGGGATGTACAAAGTTAAAATCACACAACACCAGGTTATAGTCCAACAGGTTTAATTGGAAGCACACTAGCTTTCGGAGCGCCGCTCCTTCAGCAGGTGATAGTGCAAGATACACTTCTAAGGAACAGAATTTATAGCAAAAATTTACAGTGTGATGTAACTGAAATTATTCATTGAAAAATACCTTGATTGTCTGTTGAGTTTTTCATGTGTTTGAATACCATTATAGTTTCACTTCTTTCATTTGTGTAAATCACGAAACCTTTTTAAAAAATAAAATGTTGCATTCTCGGGTAAGCTGCAACAGTGAATGTTAGCTAGACAATATGTTGAAGGTGTTAGCCCCCTGTGTTCTCTGTCTATGCCATGATGTGCAGATTGATTCTAATCTGAAAAGTGAGATAACAGGGTTTTTCATGACTCCATGCAGATTTTGAGCTCAGGGTTTTACTTGAATTCACGAAGTTTTTGAACAAATTACAATGTAACTCTGCAAGTACAAATTCATCCCACAAAATATATGTGTGCATGTGGGTCTTTGTCGGTTTGTGTGTGTGTGTCTGTGTCTGTCTGGATTGGGGGTTTTGTGAGTGTGAGAGAGAATGTACATGTGTGTGTAGTGATGTAGAGTGTCTTACGTCTGTGAGGAGGTGCATGTGTGAGTGTGGGAGTGTGTGTGCGTGTCTGGGGTGGGGGATTGTAAGTGACTGTGAGAGAGAGTGTATATGTGTGTGCATGAGTGTAGAATGGTCTAAGTCTCTGACAGGATGACTGTGTGAGTGTGGGAGTGTGTGTGTGTGTCTGTAAGGGTGCGTGTGAGTGTCTGTGTGCATGTCTGTGTACATGTGTGTCTGTATGTATGTCTGTATAGAAGTGCCTGTGTGTGTATAGTGCAATGGTGGTCACCTCTAATGTGACATGAACCCAAGTTCCCGGTTGAGGCCTTCCCTATGTGCATCAAATTAGCTATCAGCCTCTGCTCGGCCACCTTTCACTGCTGCCGGTCCTGAAGTCCGCCTTGGAGGATGGTCACCAGAAAGTCCGAGGTTGAAGGTCCTGGACCACTGAAGTGTCCCCAACTGGGAGGGAACACTCCTGTGTGTTGATTGTTGTGCCGTGCCCATTCATCCGTTGTCGTAGCCTTTGCTCGGCTTCCCAGAGTTTGTTCAGTGACTGTGATTAATCCAATCTCCATGGATTCTAATTATTCCAGTGGAAGGTTTCCATATTTAAATGATAAATGTGCGCCGTTCAATGTGTTATCCCATAACATGATCGGAGCATCACAGGACTGACAGGGATCAGCATATTTGGACAGAGGGGAAGGAGAGATCAGAATCTGAGAACATTAGACTGGAATGTTCCAAAAATGTATCAGAATCTGGGAACATTACACTGGCAGGTTCCAACCATAGACAGGAGTTTATCACATTATGTTTGGTATCTTTCTGCATTTTATTTGCTGGTCATTATCATTAAGGATCTATTACGCTCTTCTCATTATTCGATATTTTTATTATCCTTTCCTGGCTATCGTTGGTGTTCCTGGTAAGTGTCAGTGACCAGATTTTTTTAAAAACCGGTTATGACTGTATTACTGTTCTTTCATATAGTCTACAATTCTTGTCACTATTATTTTCCTATTGAAACTTTCAATCCATATATTCACTCTACAGACCACTAATAACTACATCAATGAATGTGTTCAATTACTGTCTCCCTCTCTGCTCTGGCAGTGTTACTCATGGGTCTCTATGTTAACCTACTCAGTTCCAGCTGCGAACTACAATTTATTGTATCATTGCCTTTGTTACCTACATATTAAGAGCATGGAGGTCCCTCTCTACTGTTCTGGTTACAAACTTCACTTCCTTCCACTGTTTCCATCCCATCCCTGGCCAATATCTGCTGCTGAAGCAGACAAGTCACAACTGTGGGAGATCCCTTTGAACATGAGCTGATTCCTGACACCATTCCCTGACCATTTCAAACTTGAAATACTCACCACCCCAGAATGTATCTCACCGGTTTATTCCATCTTCTGTTTGAATCTTGAGCTATGAAATACCATCTTAATAAAGTTAATAATCTGCTGCTGACACTCCCGGCTTCAAATCTGCAGAAGCAAATCTGATTTGACCTCACACCAAACTCCCATCCATCTGTCATTCATGTGCACGCCGATGTATATTGCTATTGTGCCTGGCAATGCCTTTATTTGAACGTTCTCAAACACTTTACCTCATCTGTCCATGAAACGTCTCTCGTTCTCTCTCTGTCGATTAACAAAAGGCCTGCCAGTTGTTCTTCTTTAAAATAATTTCCTCCATGTGGGTTCCTTCTCAAACAATGAGTTTCACAATCAACCACGCCAATCGCGCATACACACGCATTCTCCCTCAGTTTCTGATGAACACACACACACAGCAAGTCTTCCCATTCTCGGCTGTAATCTGATGCGAGTATGGTTCGCATATGATAGTAAAGTTTGCAATACTCTCTACGCTGGGCATTTAGTGCAGTTTACTGAGCAACACACTAGCATGCTCTGCACAGCTCTCCATGGTGGGCTGTCATCTTGTCCCAGTTTATGTTGTTTGTGGTGTTCTGTGATGTAGATTGAGAATTTGATGTAACAAACCATTCCAGCTGATCTGACAATGCCCTTATTCAATGTTGTCATTCTTGTAAGTTTTCTCTCGAAGATCTCACTTCTCCAGTTAGTCCCACTGCCCTGTCTTTTTCTCCATATTTCCACAGCATTTTTCAGTTAATTAACTGCCTGTTTCTGTCTTTAATGTGAATCTTTCTGTCCCTCTGTATCTTTCCCTGGCCTTTGCTTTTGGCTCCTTAGTGTATCGAGTGCTGGCATTGTGAAGCTGAGAAACAGTGAAATGGTGTGTGTCAGGCTGTTGTTCACTTTCTGGTATGTCCCATGTGATGGTCCATGGACAGGGGTGTTTCAGAAGTTATGAGACATATCCTTGTAACTTGGTCTGTACCTGACTTTGTCCCTCTCAGGTGACCTTGCGATCAGTAGCACGAGGAAACCCCTACAGTAAAGGACCAGGCATCTAAATTGTGTGACAATGCTGTCACTTAAAAAAAAAAGTTATTTTCTCCTTTTTGAAATAAGAGATCGTAAAGGCCAAACTGTCTGCTGAAAACGGCTCAAGTAAATAACTTACCACGCTTTTAGGGTTTTTAATCAATAGTAGTAACAACGGCAACGTAACTTATCCCCAGCTGCTACTCTGTCTGAAACCTGACTTGATGCTGATTCCTCCGGAATTGGAGAACTGTATGCAAGAATGTATGTCTGAATGTTCCATTTTTGCAAAGGGGTGTGTTTATGGGATGTTAGTTTATTGGAACAGTTCATCTGTCGAAGGTACTGTATCCATTATTCGGTTAAGGTTTCCAATAGTTAAATTATTGTAAATTCCTCTTCATTTTGAATGGATTTTCATTAGAGTGTTTAAGTATGTTGTGTTTTGCTTAATGGTAAGTGGTTTGACTAGTAGCATCGCATTTGGAACACCCATTTCACATCTACCTGTAAAATAAGGAAAGGTTTGGTATCCAAACTACCTCCTTAAACTAGTTTGAGGCAGTCTGGTTCGTCTATAGCAAACTGGGAACTCTTGTCTGGTAACACCAAATTGGGTTTAGAATTACAATCCCTACAGTGTGCAAACAGGCCATTCGATCCAACAAGTCCACACCGACACTCCGAGGAGTAACCTACCCAGACCCATTCCTCTACCCTATTATTACACATTTACCCCGACAAAGGATCCTAACCCACATATCACTGAAAACTATGAGCAATTTAGCATGGCCAATTCACCTGACATGCACATCTTTGGATTGTGGGAGGAAACCAGAGAATCCAGAATAAGCTCATGCAGACACTGGAGAGTGTGCACCAGGAGACTATTGGGTTCAAAGATCGCGTATGGTAGCTGTTAGTTTCTTTTGTTGCGGATGTTGAATTCGGTTGGGTTAAACAGTGTTTTGTGTATAAAGATTCTTTCAGTCATTAAGAGTTCTCTGGGTGTGGAAGAAGTAAAGTTGGGGGTTTTACAAAAGGTAATGAAGGCAAAGCTGTAGGAATTGACAGACAAGCTGGAGTTGGGTTTGCTTTTGTCTGTGAGAAAATGTGAGATAATTACAGCTGTAGCTCGGCAATTACATTTGGTAGAACTGCCATTAGACTCTTTGGAAATAACTGGAATTCAATTTCAAATGAGGCACTTTGAACATGAGAAGGAATTGAAACAGTTTGAATTATGATGAAAAGTAGAAATAAAAGAAAAGGAAATGAAGAAGAAAGAGAGGAAAGGACAGAAGGAAAGCAGAGAGTTTTAACTGAAAATGTTAGCAATTAGAGAGGAAAGTTGACATATAGGGCGGTGATGAAGGTAGACGGTCGGCAGGATGAGGAGGATAGTGAGGTTGAGCAACCCTATTGTAACCAATGGCCTAATGGGGTTCTGTTTAAATACATCCAGGCATTATCTAAATTTGATGAGAAGGATGGGGAAGCCTTTTGAATTTCATTTGAGAAAGTGGCTAAACAAATGCAGTGCCCAGTGACCATGTGGATTTAGTTGATCAAAACAAAGCTGATAGGTATTTGCATCCCTATCGGAGGAGGTATCTGGCCAGTATGAGGTAGTGAAGAAAGCCATCTGAAATCCATATGAGCTTGGGTCAGAAGCCAATAGACAGCATCTAAAAAAGGGTCCCTGGTTAAACGCGCATTGAGTTTGAAAGGATCAAACAAAGTCATTTTGAAAGGTGGGTACGGGTATTAAAAACAGAACAAACCTATGGCACTCTATGAGAGATTCTTATTTGGAGAAGTTCAACAATTGACTTCCTGCAGTCGTGAGAACTCGTGTAGAAGAGCAGAGAGTAACAATGGCAAGATCAGAAGCTGAAATGGCTGATGATGATGATTGAGTTCAGAAATCAAAGTTTGGTATCTGTGAGAGATTGTGAAGAATGTGCGAGATCTTTTTAAAACATATACCTGTGAGAGTAAGGTTTACTGGCATTGGCCAGGAGTAGCAGGTAAAGAGGTTACAGCATTAAGAGGTACAGGAGCATGTAATTCTTTTATGCTGAGACATGAGGAGCTATGCCATTCAGAAGGACTATTGGAGAGATGAGAAGTGCTCCATTATGTAACGTGTGGTTGGAGTGTCCAGTGGCAACATCAACAGATTTATTCCACAATGGGGAAGGGGGCCTTGAGCTTGGTGTTGGCATTACAACATTTCAGCATTTAAATTGCGAATAAGATACATGAGACAAATCATTATCACTGATTGTGACCCCTTAAAGTTTTTGGAGAAGTTTAGGGAGAAAAATACCAGTCTGTTTCGATTGAGCTTATTATTGCTGCCATTCAGTTTGAAATTATACAGGTGACAGGGCGAGAAAACCTAAGTTTTGACACGTTGTGGAGACTTGGATGAAGAAAGACAAAGGCATTCTGTGGCAGGAGGAAAATGATTGAAATCGAAACTAGTTGTCAACATTTGTATGCTCAGAGTCAATGTAAAGCATATTTATTCCAGTCTGCTAATAGAGGGAGATTAGGTGGTCTAAAATGAATCCACCTTTGTATATTGATGGATGATTCTATTAAAGATGGAGTTGTGAGAATACAATCACTATAAAAAGCTTATTTTCTCTTGTTTTTTTTTGAAGAGAGGTTTTAAAGGCAGAGGTGCAGAACCGCTGTCTGAAAACAGTTTAAGGAAATAACTGAGATTTTAGATTTCGTTAAAACGGTGGTAACAATGGAAGGGCAGTGGCCAGCTCTCCCAGACCAGGGTTTCTCAATTTGTTTTTAGCTGAAGCATTCAGAAGCTGCTGGGGATCCCAAAAGGGTTGGAAGTTTCAATACATGATCCCCAGCTGCTTTTCTCTGAGATCTCTGTTGATGTTGTTTCCTCCTGGATTGGAAAACTGCTGGAAGGATCTGTATTTGAATATATTTTTGTGCCATGCGGTGTAAACAAAGAAGTTACAGTATCTATTGTTTGTGTAAGTGTTCCAACATATAAGCTATCCCAAAGCGTTCATTTCTTTGATTATATTTTAACTGAAGCATTTGAATAGATTATATTTTGCTTAATGTCGAGTGGTTTGACCAGTCGCAACATATCTGGAATGCACACTTCACATCTATATTCAAAATAAGGAAAGGTTTGGGACTAAACGGCCTTCTTAAAATATTTTGCGGGCATCTATCTGGTTCACAACATTTGTACCGAGGACTTTCTGACTGGCTCCTGTAATTGAAAATTTTGTTGAGATGCTGGGGATGGTTTGCTGGAGGTTTTGCTGTGAGCTGCCTCAGACATTCAGGGAGACCTGAGGATTTGGTGGCCCAACTCTGGATGGAGCATGGAGACTGTATATACAACATCTGGATCTGCAACATGAATGCCAAATGGAGCAGAGGCTGCAGAGAGGGGAAGCTCTGCAACCACAGAGTGTGTGTGTGTGGGAAGGGGATCTGCTGGACCCACCCCGTGTTTTCCAGGAACAGCTTCCCAAGCTCCCCTTAACCCAGGAGCAGAGTGTCAGGGGCCCTGACTGAACAAGAAGATGGTCACAGAGCAGTGTCACCTCCTTCAACACGACCTGTAGCTTCACACCAGGGGGAGGATGGTGCTGCCAGTGGCTGTTAGGGTCACTGTTTCATTCAGCTTCTATAATCCAGAACTTTCCAGACGGGACTAGGTGACATATCCATCATCTCCCAGTATCTCAACATCAGTATCACCATTGGGTGATGGAGGATATATATAGTGGATGAGGTAAATACATTGTTTCTCCCACAGCAGGGAGCTGCCGGGTGTTTCCAGTATAGTTGGATTCCCGATGGTGTACATGACATCTGCAGAGTAGCCATGTCAATGGGGAGAGGTAGAGGAACCGAAGGAGCTCTCTCTCTCTATTAATGTTACAGTATGCCCATGCACAGTACATCATGTTGGTGAATACCCACTGTCCTGGCAGCAGTCACCGCCTCTTCATTCAGAAGCAGTCAGTCATTCCCATCGTCATCAGGTCTCCACGTAGAAAGAAATGAATATATCTTGGATAAAGGCTGTCCCCTTGATGCATGTTTCAAAACATTATCCCCTCCAGCAATCAACCACATCAAAGTATTCCATGTGTACAGAGAGCAATGGGGTCACTTGGAGTGTGTGGGAGCAGACGATCAGGGATGGAGCAAAACCTCCCATGTCTGAACGGGTCTGTGGGAAACCCCCAGTACCCAATATCATTATGTCCTCTAATCCCACTCCACTTCAGTATCGTATTTCCTTCCATTATTCCTGTATATGGAATGACAGGTTATATCATGTTAAATTCCACCTGCCAAATTATTATCTATTGCCTTTACCTCTCTGAATCTATTTGCAGACTCTCCACCCTCTCTTGATAATTTAATCTCCTGCTTACCACAGCGACATCACCAAACGCAGCATCTGAATATCTCTTCCATCCTCCTGATCATTAATATAGACTGTAAATAGTTGAGAACCCAGCGCTGGTCACTTTGTGACTCCACCGGTTATATTCCCTCCAATTGATTTGAGACTGATTTATCCTGAGTGCCTGCTCCTGTATGATGCCCAGTCCTTCCCCATTCCTGTGCAACACAGAAAGGGTTGAATAAGAACAAGGAGCATCTGTGAGGAATCTAACTCCTCGATGAGTCTTATGTCACCCCGGCCTCTGTTCCACTTTCCTGCTATCTCTCCATCCTAAAACTCCAGCCTCTCGTTGTAGATTGCGCCACATGAATAAAAATCCACTCCATATCTACAAATTCAATTACCTTTAGCATTTTACAGACCTCAATGAGATCTCTTTTCATTCTTATAAACTGGAGAGTATAGGCCTAAACAGCCCAATTTCTCTTCATAAGACATTCACTTCAAATATGGAATCAATCTAATGAAGCTCTTCTGAATTGCCTCCAATGGAAATGCTTCATTCTGCAGGACACTCATATTTCCTTCCATTATTCCTGTATACTCCAGTTGCAGCCTCACTAATGCCTTGCATAGCTACACCAACACTCCCTACCTTTCTACTCTATTCTTTTATAAATAAACACTGAAATTATGCTTGCATTTCTCATTACTTGCAGTACCCGCAGGCAGGCTTTCTGTGATATTCAAGCAGACACCCAGATCCCTCTGCACCTAAGCACTTTGAACTTTCTCTCCATTTAGATAATAATTTGTCTTTCTATTATATTGGCCAACTTGAATAGCCCCATATTTATCCACTTTAATTTTCCTTGACAAATGTTGTCCCATTCACCCAACCTATCCATATATTTTTAAAATCTTTTGCATCATCATTCCGAAGTAATTTCCCACTGATGTTAGTGGCATCTGAAAATGTGGCATCATATTTACTATCCCATCAACCGAGTACAGTAATATCATCGATCGCAAATGGTTGAGACATGAGCACTGAAATCAGTGGCACCCCACAAATTGCATTTGGCAAAATTAAAATGACACATTTATTCCATGTGACTGCATTTTGTTGGTTAACCAATCCTCCATCCAAGCTAATAAATTACCACTAAACCCATGTCGTCTGATCTTACCATTTACTCTTTGGAGAACTGACATATCTGATGCCTTCAGGAAGATCAGATATGTTCCATCTCCCACGATCCACCTTGTTTGTGACATCTTCAAATAACTCAACCAAACAATTCAAACTTGATTTGTCCTTTGTAAAACCATGTTGACTCTGACGGATTGTAGTTTAACTTTGCAAATGTCCTGAACAATGGACTGCAACAATTCGCCTTAAATTACAATAGTTTATTGTTACACTTTAGTCCCTAATGTATACCATTATTATAAGTTCTTCAATTTCGACAGCCTTTACGTTTTCTTTGAATTCCTGTTTAACGGGCACAAGGCTTTAAAAGGTCTGCTCCAATTGCTGTGAAAGAGCCATGTGTGGCTGAATGGACTCATCATCCTGCTGGTGTACAAATGCGATGGGCTGACATCTTTCTGGAGTTCCCATTTTGTCATCTCCAAGGCCAGAATGACCTCCTCAAGTTGATGCTTTAGAAGATTGGGAGGTATGGAATCTTCCTGTTGCTGTGTAACATTTTGAGAGGCTGATGGGTCTTCTCATACTTCTCCATAACAGGTGGATATGCTGAACGATCTCCTCATGTATACCGGAGATGGGAATGTGGGAATGATTGGTCTTCTCTTGTTCCCATACAACACACACGTGTCTAACTGACCTCTTCCTTTTCATGAAAGAAGTCTCAGATAGTTTTTATCCTTATCCAATTCCCTTGCAATAGGCTCGGTAGGTCTGAATGGCCTCCTGTTATCCCAGTGTAACAAATCTCCAGTCACTGTGTGATCTCTTCCAGTTTCTATGTTACAGACTTGAGGAGGTTGAATGGACTGATCCTGTTGCTGTTTCACAGGATATTGGTGCAGCATGGCCTACTGTTATAGTCTCGAGTGGCTGATTGACCTCCTTCTGTAAATGTATATCAGGCTCCAGGGGCTGAATAGCCTCATCCTGTTTTGATGTAGCAGGATCAATGCCTGAGTATCCTCCTGTTGTTCCTGTGTAACAGGCTAGAGAACGGAATGGATTACTCCACTATCTGCGTAATTCTCTTCATTTGTTGACTCCTTCTGTCATCTATGTTCAAATAAGATCATCTTTAAGTTTTGTAAACTCCAATGGCTACTGGGTCAACCTGATCATCTTTTCTGTATAAGCTAGCACCTTCATTGCAGGAATCAGTTGAGGGTACCATCTCTGAGCTGCTTCCAATATAACAACATCCTTTCTTCATTGAAGAGATTAAATCTGTACACACTACTCCAGATGTCATCTCACTAAGAACCTGTACAGCAGCAGCAACACTTTACCAGCCTGCTGTAAAGTTCCCACCCAGGTTAGAGTTGTCTCAGCTCTCTGGGGGAAACAGAGCATTGTTGGAAGATCATTGTCCTTCTCTACTCCATCGGCATAATGGGAGACCTGGAGAAATTAAAGTTTGAGAAGATCATAAATGATGTGGCGAGATGATCTCTACCATTAATCTCCCCTGAACCCACGTTGCTCAGATTCCACAGAATCTAGTAAGGTGTAGCGCAAAAACAGCAAGGAGGAGCAAACATTGATGGGAGTTATGTATCAAAGTGAAAGCTGCAATACAAATGTTGGACATGTTATAAAACAGGAAATGATATACACATTTGTGTGTACTTCAGTAATAACATACTGTTTAAATTATATCTAAACTGTGTTAACCCAATTGAGTGCTAATGCTGGGAAAACTGGATTTCATAACCACGTGTGAAATGGTTTACATTAACATTATGTCGAGCACTGAGCTCGAGATCAGGTTATTTAGGAATTGGTGTTGAGTGATCAGAAGAGCTAATTGAAAATTTTGCTGTCAAGGACCTTTTGGGAACAATGACCACAATGTATTGTTTTTCGTTTATGCTGTTTGAGGACACGACAGTTTTTGTTTCATTTGAAGTACCCGTTATAAACCTGAGTCATGCAAGCCATGAAGGTGTGAGGAGAAAGTGGGGACTACAGATGCTGGAGATCAGAGTCGAAGAGTGTGGTGCTGGAAAAGCACAGTCAGGCAGCATACTAAGAGTAGATAAGTCGATGTTTCGGGCATAAGCCCTACATCAGGAATGAAGCTTCTTGACCAAGGGGGCTGAGAGATAAATGGGAAGGGGATGCGGCAGGGGGGAGGTAGCTGGGATTGTGATAGGTAGGTGAAGGTGGGGTGAAAGTGATAGGTGACGAAGGGAGACAGAATGCCTCATCTATTGCATCCATTAAACCCAATGTGGTCTTCTCTACATTGGTGAGGCAGGAGGTCAACTTGTGGATCATTTCAGAGAATATCTCTAGGACAGCCACATTGAATAAAGCCATCATCTTGTGGCTGAGCACTTTAACTCCCCTTCCCACTCTGCCAAGTACATGAGGATCCTGGGCCTGCTCCATCGCCAAATCCAAGCCACCAGAAGCCTGGAGGAAGAAAGCCTCCTCTTCTGCCATGGGACCCTCCAACCACAGGGGATCATAATGGATTTCCCCATTTCTCCATTTCCCCTAATCCCACCTTATCCTACTCCAAACTTCCAAATCAGCACCGCCTTTTTGAACATTCCTATGTGTCCACCTTCCTCCCTATCAGTCTGTTCCACCCGCCTTCCTCTCTGACTGTCACTTTCAACCCCACCTTCATCTACCTATTGAATGAAAGGAGGCAGCTTAGAAAAATGCCAAGTGTTGCAGTAAGCCAGTGGATTCAGTGAAATGTAGGACCCAGCAAAGGATGATCAAGAAACTGAGAAGAAAATCAGAAAGAGAAAAAGCGTGCAAATGAAAGAAAAACATAAAGACTTCTAAAAAGCGTCTATCGATGTATGAAAAAAATAAAAACAACGTCAAATGTGGAACAGTAGGTGTGCTTTCAGGATAATTTATTGCAGAGAACAGAGAAATCGCAGGGAAAAGAAACAGTTTCTTTGTGTCTATCTTCATGGAAGAATGTTCAGAAATTCTCCCAGAAATACCAAGTGACATGGGACTTGTGTAAGTAAAGTCTAAGATCATTCTTATCAGTGTTGGGGTTATCTTTGAAAAGAAAGCTGGATTGAGTATTTATAAATCTGACAGACTAGATGCACATCATACAAGAATTTCAGAGGAAGCAGCAATAGACAAGTTGATTGCATCGTGGATTTTCACTTTATTTTCCGACACATTCCCGAAAGGCATTTAGCCAATCTGGATAAGGCAAAGGTTATAAATATTATCCAACAGTTTAAGAAAGGAGGAATTTGGAGAATGGTGAACTACAGACCAGTTATCTTGTCATCCGCAGTCAGGTATCTGTTGGACTCGATTACAAAGAACATGTTACTCGATATTTAGAAGGTAATAACATAACTGGGGAGTGTGAGAATGTACCGATGGAAGGAAAACCAGAAATGTCAAACATTATTTGGAGTGGTTTGAAGATGATTCTTGTGGACATAGGCAATGATGAACCATTGGATAACGCATAGTTGGATATTCATGAGCTTTTTAAAAAAGAACTCCCACAGCAAGTTCATAGGAAAAATTTAAGGGGGAGGTATTGGGAAGAACATATGCAAATGGGAAAGTAAAAATTAGGTTTACAGTCATGTGAATGTAATTGGAAGATAGAGGATGTCGTGCCCCAGTTGCATCGAGCGTTGGTGAGATTAAACGTAGAATATTGTGTATTGTTCGGAGTCCCAATCTAAGAAAGAATATACTGACTACAGAGGAACTGCAAAAGGTATTATCCAGATTAATCCGTAAAATGGCAAGATTGTCTGATGGGGAACCTCAGCCTGTAATCTCGAGTTTCAAAACATGAGAGTTCATTGTGGTGAATCTTAGAAACATCGAAAGGACTGAATAACAGAGGGACATGAAGAAGAACAAGTAGGTGAGAGAAAGGAGAATCCCACGATATTCCACACGGACAAGTAGAACAGAATAATCAGCAAACAGTTAGTGTCCATTAGAAACCAAGTGGCAATCTGTGTGTCAAGCTGGAGAACATTGATGGATTGTTACATGAGACCTTCACATCTATTTTACTTGGAAGAAGGAGGAGGCAGGTGCAGAATTCAAGAAGATGGACTGGGAAGCTCTTGAACAGATTGATGTAAAACATGAGAAAGGATTTGAGGCTTTGTTCTGTACAAATTTTGACCAATCTCCATGTCTGAATGAGTTGTATCACAGGCGGCTGTTGGGGTCGAAGGAGGAAAGACCCTGACTGAATATTTTAATTCGAATCTGACTATAGGGGAGGTGCCAGAGAACTGGAGAACTGCTAATATGATTCCACTTCACAGTAAGAGTGGGAGAGATAGACCAAGGAACTATAGACGAGTGAGTATTAGATCACTGTTGATGAAACTACTGGATAAAATAGGGAAGGATAAAATCGAACTCCAATCAGAGTCACAAGCTTTGATCGGGGATAATTATCATGACTTTATCAGAAGGAAGTCACATCCAATGGACTTGATTGAATTCGTTTGAGGAGGTCGATTATTTAGTATTGTAGGAAGGCCTTTGACAAATTTCCAGCTGGGAAACTGAAAAATAAAGTAAACTCTCACAATATGATGGATAACTTGACAAGTTACAATGAAAATTGTCTTAGTGGCAGGAGACAGAGGGTGGTGGGAGAAGGCTGTTTGTGTGACTGGAGACCAGTGTCCCCTGGTGTACCACAGGGATCAGTGCTGTGTACCTTATTGTTTGTGTATTGTTTCATAACAAAATATAGATGTGAATGTGGAGGGGGCTAGGTGGAGAGTGGGGGAGGTGTGATAAGTAAGTGTATGTTTGACATAAAGATTGGCTGGGTGGTTAGCAGTGAGGAGGAAGGCCTTAAGTTACAGGAAGATGCAGATGGAATGGTCAGATGGGCAGATCAATGGCAGGTGGAATGTAACCCTGATAAATATGAGGTGATGCACTTTGGGAGAAGGAACCAACAGGGGAGTACTCAATGAATGGCAGCACACTGGGAAGCTCAGATTGTGCTTCTCCACACATCCCTGAATGTGACTGGACAGGTTAATGCTTAAAAATGTGTTGCTGGAAAAGCGCAGTTGGTCAGGCAACATCAAAGGAGCGGGAGAATCGATGTTTCGGGCAGATTCCTAAAGAAGGGCTTATGCCCGAAACGTTGATTCTGCTGCTCCTTTGATGCTGCCTGACCTGCTGCGCTTTTCCAGCAACACGTTTTTAAGCTCTAATCTCCAGCATTTGCAGTCCTCACTTTCTCCTTGTAGATTATAAGAGCAGTACAGGGCTTTGGTTCAGACAAAATGGAATACCGTATGTAGCTCCGGGAGCCACATTCCAGGAAGGATGTGATTGTACAGGAGATCGTGCAGAGATGATTCACCAGGATGTTCCCTGGGATGGAGCATATCAGCTATGGAGAGAGGCTGGATAAGCTCAGGTTGTTTACTTTGGAGCAGAGAAAGCTGAGGGGTTAGTGATTCAGAAAGATATGATTATGAGGGAAACGGACAGGGTGGATAGAGAGCAGCTGTTCCTTTTAGTGAGAGGGTCAAAAACAAAGGAGCACACTTTTAAAATGAAAAGTGTGAGGTACAGAGATGATTTAAACATTATTTCACCTCGAGGTGTGGGGTTCTGGGATTACTTCCTGAGAGGGGAATGATCATCTCACAATTGTTAAAAAGCACTTGGACGAGCAATTGGAAGTGTCATAACATTCCAGGCTATGGGCCTGGTGTAGGAAAGTGGGACTAGTATAGATCGTGCTGTATTTCTGTCGGCACAGAGTCTATGCCCCTGTGAGTGTATGGTGTGGAAGGTCAATTATTGAGCAGTCTAAGGCAGGAATTGATGAGTTTCTGAAGAGTTATATTCATAAGGGTTATAAGAGTGAACTGTATTTGCTATTTAAATTACGTCAATGTGAGAAATATGAGAAAACAAGTGCAGTTTCCTTACTGTTTGAAACCAGAGAATGGAAAATGGGGATCATGGAAATAGCAGAACTATGAAGCCACTACTTCCGTTCTGTCTTCACAAAACTTTCTAACAATACAAGGGAACCCGAGTCTGGTGTGTGAAAACGATAGAGTACATTGAACATAGAACATAGTTAGTAAATGGTTTTGGTAAATTATTAGTAATGGTAAATTATTGCGGCGGAAAGTAATGGTCATAGACAACACTAACATAGATTTATGAAATGGGAATTATGTTTGAGAAACAAACTGGGAGAAAAATGAAAGAGAAGCAATGATGTAAAACATTATGATTTTTAGAAAAATGTTGGTAAAGCTCCAAGCTCAATTTGCAAAATCAAATCTGAGTGGATTGGGGCGAATATATGGACATGTTTCTAGAATGGGACAGCTGGCAGGAAACAGTGAATGGAAATAAACAGACTCGTCAAGCAACAGCCTGACATTTTCTGAAAGGTTTGATTCTGTGAGTATGGCCATGTCCCAGACTCCCCAACACCTTCCTCGGATATCTCCTGTCTCATCAGCAGGATGGAAACAGCAGAAGTGGCGGTACAGTGGGATACAGTTGGAAAGGAATTGCTCTGGGAGTCCTCAACAGTGACTCTGTATCCCATGAAGTCTCATGGCATTAGTTTGCACATGGGAAAGGAAACTTCCTGCTGATTACCATGTACCAGCCTCTCTCAGCTGATGAATCAGTACTCCTCCATGCTGACCAACACTTGGAGGAAGCACTGAGGGTAGCACATACGCAAGATGTAATCTGGGTGGGGAATTTCAATGTTCACCACCAACAGTATCTCAGCAACAGCATTACTGATCAAGCTGGCCAGGTCCTAAAGGATATAGCTGGCGGAAGGTGATGAAGGAACCAACAATAGGAAAATACATACTTGACCACAGCCTTACTAATCTGCCATTTGCAGAAGTATCTGTCCATGACAGTATCGGTAAGAGTGACCACCGCATAGTCATTGTGGAGACAAAGTCACACCTGCATATTGAGAATAACCTCCACCATACTGGGTGGTACTATCACGGTGCTTAATAGGGCAGACTTCGACCAGATCTAGCAGCTCAAATCTGGATGTTCATAAGTTGTTGTGGGTCATCAATAGCAGTGAAATTGTACTCCCACATAACCTCATGGCCTGGCATAACCCCCTCGCGACAATTGCCATCAATCCAGTGAATCAACATTGGTTCAATGGAGTGTGCAGGATGGCAGGAACTGCACCAGCCATACCTGACAACGAGGTGTCAGCCTGGTGAAGCCACCAATCAGGACTACTTGTGCAGCAAACAGCATAAACAGTAAGTGATAGACAGAGCTAAGTGATCGCACAAGCAACGGTTCAGATCTAAGTTCTGCAGTCCTTCCTCATCTTGTCGAGAAACGTTGGGGACAATTAAACAATTCAGTGGAGGAAGAGATTCCACAAATAACCCCTTCCTCCATGATGGAAGAGCCCAGCCCTTCAGTGTATAAGATAAGGCTGATGAATTCGCAACAATCTTCAGTCAGAAATGCTGAGTGGATGATCCATTTCAGCCCCCTCCAGTGGTCCTCAGCAATTCAGGTACCAGTCATCAACCAATTTGGTTCAGTCCACACGATATCCAGAAAGGATTGGAGATACTGGATACTCCATAGGGTCCATAATCTGACAACATTCTGGCAATAGTACTGAAAATGTGTTCTCCATAACTTGCCACTCCCCTAGCCAAACTGTTTCAATACAGTTACAACAATGATTTTTCCACATTATCTGGAAAATTACCCCAAGTATCTCCTGTATATAAAAAGGAGAACAAATCCAATCCGGCCAAATACCACTTCGTCAGTCTACTCTCGATCATCAGTAAAGTGGTGGAAGGTCTCAGTGTTTTTAAGCAGCACTTGCTCAGCAATACCCTGATCAATGACGCCCAGTTTGGGCTCCACCAGGGCCACTCAGCTCCTGACTCATTACCATGGTTCAAACATGGACAAAAGAGCTGAATTCCAGAGGTAGGGTGAGAGTTACAGCCATTTAAGTCAAGGCTGCATTCGACCCTGTGTGGTAACAAGGGGCCTTAGCAACACTGGAATCAATGGGTATCAGAAGCAAAATCCCTGCTGGTTAGAATCATACCTGAAACGAAGGAAGATGGTCATGGTTGATGGAGGTCAGTCAACTCAGCTCCAAATCTGTCGGAGTCCCTCGGGCAGTGACCGAAAACATCTTCAGAGCTGCTTCATCAATGATCTTCCTTCCATTTTAAGGTCAGAAGTGGGAATTTTTGCCAATGATTGTACAATGTTCTGCAACATTTGTGGCTCCTCAGATACTGAAGCAGTCCATGTTCAAACGCGACAAGTTCTGGAGAGTATCCAGGCTGACAAGTGGCAAGTAATATTCAGCCCACACGAATGCCAGACCATGACCATCACCAATAACATACAATCTAACCTGCCCTTGGCATTCAATGGTGTTACTATCATTGAATCCCCAGTGTCAAATTCCTGGTGGGTAATCATTGCTCAGAAACTCACTGGTCTCGACACATGAACACAGTAACTATAAGAGCAGGTCCGAAGCAAGGAATACTGCAGCGAGTAACTCACATCCTGACTTCCAAAAGTCTTTCCATTGTCTACAATGCATAAGTCAGAAGTGTAATAGGAGACTCCCAATTTGCCTGGATGAGTGCAGCCCCAACAACACTCAAGAACCTTTATACCATCCAGGACAAAGCAGCCAGTCTGACTGTCCCTTCATCCACAATGCTCCACCATCAACGCTCAGCAGCAGCAGCAGCAGTGTTTTACTATCTACATGCTACAATGAAATGATTGACCAAAGATCCTCAGATGCCATCTTCCCAACTCACAACCATGTCTATCTAGAAGGACAAGGGCTACAGATGTATGAGAATACCATCATCTTCATGTTCCCTTCAAGCCATTCACCATCCTGACTTGGAAATTTATCACCGCTCCTTCACAGTCACTGGGTCAGAATCCTGGGATTCCCTCCCTAATGGCATTGGAGGTCAACCACAGCAGGTGGACTGCAGCGTTCAACAAGGCAACTCAGAACCACTTTCTCAAGGACAACTAGGGACGGACAATAAATGCTGGCCGAACCAGTCATACACAGATTCATGAAATAAATAAATAGAAATTAACAGGAAGTTTGCTGAGGTGTCGCAGGGATCGGTGCTTGGGGCCCAGCTGTTCACAATGCCCTTTAAACATTTGGTTGCTGGAATCAGATACAATATATCCCAGCCTGCTGACAGCACTAACGGATGTGGGATTGTGAGTGGGTGAGGAGGATGTAAAAAAGCACCAAGAAGACTTAGACAAGTGGAGTGAATGGGTAAATACGTGGCAGATGGAGCACAATGTGGATAGAGGTGACGGTGTGCTCTTTGGTGGAAACGATAAATAGGCAGCCTACCATTTGGAAAGGATTGATTGAAACATGTTGATCTACAAAGGGACGTATGCTCCTGTTTGTCCTTTCCTTCTGCATAAACCTCTGAAGTCCCTGCAGCGCAGAGAGTTCTGAAACCAGATGTCAATACTGGGCATGGCATTGGCACGCTGACCAGTGTATACAGACCCTTTAAGTGGGGAGCTGTAACACTGAAAAGGATCTACATCTCCTTGTACACCAGTCGCTGAAAGGAATATTGCAGAAACAGAAAGCAGTGAAGAAGATAAATGGTGTGTGGACCTTCATTTCAGGGGCATGTGAGTCCAGGAGAAAAGGTGTCTTACTGCAGCTGTACAGGGCCTTGGTGAGATCCCATCTCGAACACTGTGCAGTATTGTGTGTAGTTTTGGTCTCCTTACCTAATAAAGGACAAACCTGACATTGATGGAGAGCAGTGAAGGATGACCAGACTGATCTCTGGGATGACAGGCTTGTTGTGGGAGCAGACTTTGGGGTGACTGGGCCAGTATTTCATGGGGTTTAGGAAAATGAGTGGAGATCTCAGTGAAATATACAAAACTCTGACAGGGTGAGACAGATTGGAAGCAGGGATGATAATTCCCCTGGCTGGGACTTGTAAAACAGTATTAGGTACAGGCAGTCACTCTGTATTGAAATGATAATAAATGTCTGCTCTCGCTGACTGGGGAACTTGGGGAATATGCTCGCACCTGGAAACCGAGACACTGCTTATAAATAAGGATTTAGAGACAGTAAAGGGATGGTGGGAGAGCAGGAGTACGGTGGGGAAATGAAGGGCCAACCATCATTATATTGAATTGGGTAGCAAACTCGATGAACCAAACGTACTATTTTGTGGCTTCACAAGGTTACTCACATTAACGAATATGTATATCGTTTGGGGTAAGTGCATTGAGGAGATTTTTTCCATGAACTAGAATGGGGAGGCTAAATGTGTTTTCCATTCCCGATGTTTCTGTGCAGTCTGTGGGAAAGCTCTGTAAATGCTGTCACAAGCTCTCAGATGTTAGGAAGGAGGTCTCTGCAGGATCGACAGGACTGTGTTCCCATTCCCTTTTCTGACACTGATGCTGAGGCCGGGTGTTCTGTCCGGTTTCATCCTTTCAGACCTCGGCGTAGTTTGATACAAATGAGTGCCCTTGCTTGGCAATTTCAGAGACCATTGAAATGTTTATCACATGTCAGCGTCTTTGGAGTCAGTTTTAGGACAGCCCAGGAAATCATGGGAGATTCACTTCCTAAAAGTACTTTTGAGAAGGAAATTCTGTTTACAATCCATATTGGCTTCAAGGTCACTGTTACTGACCCCAGATTTGAGATCTCGATATTTTATTAATTGTTTTTAACTTCCACCCACTGCCAGAGCATTAGCCTGGTCTGGATTAGTAATCCAGTGACATTACCACAACAGCACCATCTCCACATGGGGACCTATCGGAAACCACACTGAGCAGGTTATTTCTGTGCTGCTTGAAAGCTCTGTCAAAAAGAACTCCCACCAATATGACCGTCATGATGGGACTGAGGAGGTGATAATTGGTCAGATTGTAATTATTCCCGTTTTAGGGGACGGGACTCAGCTGAGTAATATTCCACATTGCCAGGGAGATGTCACAGTTGGAGCTGCAATGCAACAGCTTCCCCAGGGACACAGCTTGTTGTGCAGCACAAGTCTTCAGTCCTATTGCAGGAATGGAGTCAGGACCCATTGCCTTTGTCGTATCTACTGTGTTCACCTGTTTCTTCATGTGACGTGCAGCGAATCAAATTGGTTGAAGACTGGCATCTGTGATTCTGTGGGCATCATGATGAGGGTGATGTGAATCATCGACTCAACACTTCTGGCAGAAGATGGTGCAGATAAAACATCCTTCACTTTTACACTGATGTGCAGGTCTGTTCCATTATTTAGGATGGGGATGTTTGTGGAACCCTCTCCCCCAGTCATTTGTTTAATCGTCCATCATCATTTATGACTGAATGTGGCAGGACTGCAGGGCTTCTTTCAGATCTGTTGGTCAAGTCCGGTAGCTTAAATGAGTTAGCATCAGGTGAAAGTTCATGTGAATCTGACTCTGACATGTTCACCCACACTCGTCACTGAGCCATAGATGGTGTTGATGGTAATGACAGACTGAGGTGTTACCCTGGTAAAAAGTTACAGGTTGTGGTTTAATGCATGTCTGCCTCTCCTGCTGCTGTGGTCTACAGCACTACGTGAATACACAGTTTCGAGCTGCAATATCTGCAATGCAATTCTTCTGTCTGTTCCCCAATTCTCACTGAGACTCATTCACCCATCAGCCCTGCACTCAGTGACCTAACCTGGTTTCTGATGTGGCAATGCTTCCATTTTCATACTCTCATTCTGCTGAGGGTCTCTCTTCCCGGGTCTTGCTTCCAACCTGACACATTCCGCAAAAGGATTTAACTGATCTTAAAACAAATGTTTAATTCACCTGAATCTTTTTCCTTGAGAAATACCATCTTCTGTGTTAAAAGTCAATGTGTTTCCTCTGTTTCTTTCCCTGATCATGATTAAGAGCTCTGTAGTGTCAGTGATGCCAGCCTTATGTAGTTTCAGAGCCAATGAATTCTCTGGATTCTCAATCATCTTCACCACATTGTATGTTTCCTCTTTTGGTTTGATGCATTATCACACATGGCTGCCTTGTTCTCCCATAAGTATGTTTCAAGTTCTTGGGGTTGCATTTCTGGTATTATCTTTCGAATTATCCCCAGAACCTCCTCCCATTGCTGCTCCATGGTCTTTCCTGCTCAGCTCCCCTTCCAATTAACTCTGGCCACCTCCTCCCGCATGTCTTTGTAGTTACATTGCTTAATTATACCAAATTACATCTTGAAGAGAGCATTAGATATAAACTGAAAGAACGAGTTTTGGGAGATGGGACACGAAGAATAATTGGTGGATTTCTCAACTAGATACAAAGGGAGAACGAGAGTGAAGATATAGATATGGAAATATGGAAAATGAGGCAACCACATTATCGAAAGATGTAGATGAACATCCCCCAATGTTTTGGCAATGCCTGTGTGCTGTGTTCCTTTGTACAGTGCATGTACAACAGAGTAATATGTTCAAATGCTGAGTCTGATGCCAGAATATTTATCTCCAATAATATGACAGACACTAGTTTTGGAAAGAACCCAGCAGGCCAACATATTGAAGTCCAGGTAGAAAGGGGATTAACTGAAATAAGTTGGGACACCAGAATCAAGAATTTGGAGCACAGATCCTGGTGAGAATGAGAGATGAGAGTTGGGAATGCCAGAAAAGGAGGGAACGTTGAGAGGATCAAAACATGCTTTAATGTTTTATCAATTTTATACATCATATGCATCATTTTTCGTTAACTGTGTCTCTGTTGTTCATTTACAATGTGTTGCACACATATGAAAAATGCGACTTATCTGCACACACACATTGATTAAACAGTGGATATCAAATCATTGTTCCACCATTGAAACTGTCCTGTTCTTGGGTTACGCGGATACATGAACACCAACTAGTCACCAAAAGACATGACGCACTATCACTATGTTCCATACATACAGACAAAGAAGGGCACCACTTTGACTGGTACAAAGCACACACACATACGAAGACACGCAAGGACCTTCTCAGAGGAATGGTATTCTAACCAGAAGTCCATCAATAAACGCATCAATTTAGATCATGTCTACATTCTCTTGTTAAAATAACCAGAAATGAAACCACCCACTTTAAGAAATCAAGACCTATAAATAGATAGGCGGGACATACCACCAGAGCTTCAGCGGAGATTCTCACTGATGATGTTACCTAGTCATGGTGACGAAATTTCTGAAAACATACCTTCAAGCTCAGCGAGCTAACTTGCATACATATAAATTGTTATTTTTTTGTTTATTAGTGGAATTTAGGAGTTCTCTGTGGCTCATGTTTTGACAGATTATGATGTCAGGTGAGCTTTTCTGGGTGTGTGATTTTAATTAACAGAGGGGTTCGACATTGATGTCATAACAGTTTGGGGCCTTGCCGTGTGGCACTTGGACCGACTTGAACAGATTTGAGATACGACAGGTCCCAGTAAATTCCAACTCATTGCAATTAGAGACTTTGATCTTCAAATAAAACCAGTGGGAAAATTCATTTAATTTTGTTACTTGTGGTTAGTTAAATGAAAAGTGAGGGAAATGGCTTTTAACATTACTAAAGAGGTTCCCAAATTTTCCAAGTAAGTTTAGAAAGGCAGAAAGAGGACATTTTTTAGAATTAGCAAGTAGGTTGGAATTGGGTTTAACCACGGAGAAAAGGGAAGCTGAAATTGTAATGGAGTTGGTTAAGCACTTTGATGTATCAGTGAAATAGGGAACAGCAGTAGTTATAAAAACTTAAATTGCAAATGTGGCAACTGGAGTTAGAAGATAAATAAAGGGACGGAAACAGAGAGAGACGAAAGAGAAAGAGACTAAAAAGAAAGAGAGAGGAGATTTGAAATTCAGAAGTTGGGAATTAGACAAGAAAGTTCAATTAACAGGATGGGGATGAAGGGAGAACGTAGGGATGTATACAACTAGGTTAGTAACTTGCCATATTTCGATGAGAAAAATGTCAAAACTTTTTTATTTCATTTGAAACAATGGCTAGTCAGATGACGTGTCCAGTGAACTTGTGGGTAATGCTAGTTCAGACTAAGCTGGTGGGCACAGCTGGTGAGGTATGTGCAGCACTATCAGATGAGGGGTCAAGAGATTATCAAGATGTAAAATTGGCTATTTTTATTGGACATGAATTGGTACTAGAAGCATATAGACAGAAGTTCAGAAAAATAGAGAGGCAACCAGATCAGACCTATCTTGAGATTGAAAGAATTAATCACAGTCATTTTGATAGGTGGGTGCTGGCCTTAAAAATGAATAAGACCTGTGAGGCTTGAAGGGAGATTAATCTGCTGGAGAAGTTAAAGGACTCACTTCCAGAGATTGTACGAATTAATGTGAATGAATAGAAAGTTCAAGAAGTGAGAAGTGCGGCAGAAAGGGCAGGTAAATATGCATTGTGGCATGTGATGAAATTTAGCTTCTGGCAGGAATTTCATCCTGTGAGGGATAGAAATTGGGAGAAGGGACGATCACACATTACAAAGCGAACAGTAGCTCACAATAGTTTACCATAGGTGAAGAACGAAGCCCAAGGGGGTTGAAAGGTGGTGAAAGGCCTCAGGTGCTCTCACTAAAAGGGAGTGGAACACATAAAATTACAGTGTTGGTGGTTTAAGAAGGGCACAGGGAAAAAGTTGTTTTCATTGCAGTAAGCTGGGACACACCGTGCTGGGCGTTAAAGGAAGACACTTTGGGGAAAGATGTGGTAAAAAAGGCTAAGCCCAGTGGCATTAGTGAAACTGGTAAAGGAGACCCCAAATGGAGCCGAGGAGCTGCAGGAAATTGCACAGCCTAGGCAAGGGCTGGGTATGGAGGCAGTGCCTGATCTCTCTAAAGAATTCACCTCTGTAGATAAAGTTTACTCAGAAAGAACAGGGGGAGAAGGACAAGAAGTTATAATTTTGTGCGATACGGGATCTGCTCAGTCTCTAATAGTTGAGAAGTGAGGCTCCGGAAGAGCACAACAGATCAGGCAGCATCCAAACAGCAGGACAATCGAATATCAGGCAGAAACCCATCGTCAGGGACATGGCGGGGGGACAAGGGGGCTGAAAGATAAATACGAGGGTAATAGCTGAGCTGGTGGGAGGGTCACTGGGAAGGCAATAAGAAGATATAGGTGGGAGTGATAGTGATATGTTGGAGGGTAGAATGGAGTCGATACGTGGAAAGGAAGATGGACAGTTAGGGCAGTTCAAGAGGGCAGTGCTAGGTTGTACGGTTGGATTTGGCAGAGTTTGGTGGAGAGGAGATTTGGAATTTGGTGAAGTCAACGTTGATGCTATACAGTTTGAGGGTTCCAGCTGTCCTACCACCGATAGGAGTCCTATCACCCTCCTCTCCAGCCTATCACCATCTCACCCTCCCCGCATCTATCTATCGCCTTCCAAGCTCCCTTCCACCCAGCTCCACCTTCACCCTCCCATTTATTTCTCAACCTCCTTGCCCCTCCCTTACCTCCCACTTTCCTGATGAAGCATTTATGCCTGAAACGTTAACGCTCCTGCCCCTCGGATGCTACCGACGTGCTGTGCTTTTCCAGCCCCACACTTTTCAACTCTCATCTCCAGCATCTGCAGCCCTCACTTTCTCTCACCCTCTAAGAGTAAGAGATGAATTTTTTTTCACTCTTTCTGGCATGTTAATCAAGAGCATGTTACTTTGTGGAATGGGGACAGAAATTAAGCATTTGCTTGTGTAACATCAGGATGGAATGCCAAATCAAGATTAGGGAAGTAACAGTGACAGTGAGTAACAGAGTGTCAGTTCCAGGAATACAGTTTGTCCTTGGGAACTATTTAGCAGGAGGCGAGGTGGGATAGGAACCCCTTGTGGTGGAGAAGCCAAAGGAAGACGATGGAATTGGTGATTTAAAAGAAAATTACCCAGGGATTTTTCCAGACTGTGTCGTAACAAGATCCCACTGTCATAAGTTACAGCAGGAAGGCAAAACGAACGAAAAATACAAATGAATTGATGCTCAGTGAACTGACACCATGTTTGATGTAACGGTGCAGGAAAACACTGAACAATCAGAGGATCAGGCAGAGGGGTTTAGTCCAGAAAGGCTAATGGACTTACAACAGATATATACACACACGTTCACACACACATGCACATGCACACAGTCAGAAAAGGAATCAGAATATATTGTTGAACCTTATTAACTTAAAGATAGAATCATAAAATGGAAATGGAGACCCCGATAGGTTACTGCAGAAGGGAAATGGGCCGAAGTGCACCAGATTGTGTTAGCAGTAACGTACAGTGTTACGGGTAGCTCATAAACTAACTGCAGGCGGTCACCTAGGTGTATAGAAGACTCAGGATAAGGTACAGAGGCATTTCCACTGGCCTGGAATGCACAAGGACGCTGTTTTTTATTTGGACGTGCCATACATACCAAGTGGTAGGTAAGTAACAGGCAGTAATAAAACCAGCACCTTTCGTACCAATTCCTGCATTCAAAGAACCTTGCACGTGGATTATGATTAATTGTGTCGCTCCCCTTTCTAAAGTAAAAGTGGAAACCAATATTTGCTGACCATATTGGATGTGTCTACCAGATTTCCAGAGGCAATTCCATTATTGGAGTGTTAAGGCAAAAAGGGAGGTGGAGGAGTTGGTAGCTTTCTTGACTCGCTGTGGGCTGCCCAGAGAGATTCAGTCAGACCAAGGGTCTCATTTTACCACTCAGTTGTTTAAGGAAGTCATGGATGGCTTAGGCATACAGCACTTGAAATCAAGAGCGTCCCGTCCTGAATCCCAGGGAGCCTTGGAAAGTTAGCATCAGACGCTGAAGACTATGTTAACAGCGTACTGTCTGGGTTGGCCAAATGATTGGGATAAAGGTGCACCATGAAATTGTTTGCCATTAGAGATGGCCCAAATAAATCGACTCACTTTACTTCCTTTGAGATAATATTCGTACATGAAGTGAGAGCTCCTTTGAAATTAATTAAATATAAATTGACAGGACCGAAGTCGGAAAACTCACACCTGGATTATGTGTATGAAGTGAAGGAGAGAGGAGATGGAGTAGGTGAGTTTGCTAAACTTAATCTGAAGAACACAGCATAGAGTGAAGCTGGTGGCAGATAAAAACACTGAAACTTTGACGATTTCCCGTGGGGATGATGTATTAGTATTGCCACCAGTGGTATGAAATCTCTTCAAAGCCAGGTTTAGTGGCCCCTTTCAAATTAAAAAAAAACGTGGAGTCAGTTAAACTATCTAGTAAAGATACCAGACATGACAAAAAACTTTATCGAGTATTTCATATGGATGAATAATGCACCAGCCACATTTAAGACTCAGAAACAGAGTTGTGGCCATATGAACAAATTGTGCAGCTAATCTTTATGATGTAGTGATCTTTAGCAAGTGATTGAAGGCTCACATTTTACAGTTGACAGAGCATGTTGAACGAGTACAACAAGCAAACTTGGTAATAAACTTAAAGAAAACAGAACTCGCGAAGGCAGAGGTGACGTTCTTGGGACATTACATTGGACATGGAAGGTTGATCCCATAGAAAACAAAGACGAAGGGCTTTGAGGAATTTCCACGACCATTTTTGAAGAAAGAGGTACTTCGATTTTTGGAACTGACTGGATTCTATCGGAAGTTTATTCCAAACCTCAGCAGTGCATTGGCACCGCTGATGGATTTATTAAAGAAGGAAACAGAATTGTGGTGGGCAGAACAATGCCAGGAGGCATTTGAGAATTTTAAAGCAGTATTAATCACCACACCAGCTTTAGCTACACCAAATATTATGAAACCCTTTGAAAATTGTGTTTGATGCTCAGGATATAGGGGTCGGCGATGTATTGATACAGAAAGAGGATGATGAAATTGAATGGCTAATTGGCTACTTGTCGAAAAAACTCAATATCCACCAGAAAATAAATACAAAATCTCCATTATTGAACAAGAAGGATTAAGTTTCACACTGGCCTGACTATATTTTAATGTGTATATGACAAACAAATTGTCGGAGATGGTTGTGGACAACGCCAAATCTCTCGCATTAAATATGAGACTATTTAATTGGAGTCTTACCTTACCGACTTTAAACTCACAAAATGTGCATGCTGTGGCTCCTTCAATGTGATAGCAGATGGGTTTTCGCGGATTTAAAGGAAAATGTGAAGATAAGATTTGACTTATTCCAGAGTTGTATTGGTGTGCAGAACTAATATGAATTATATAACTGAGATTAATACTTTTATTTTTCATATAGTTGGGATTAAGAATTAGAGGAAAAGAAATGTAGCCATCTTTTCATTCTGCTGGTTCATTTTATTTTCTGAAGCGTGAAGGTGTAATGAAGCCAAAAACATGTATGGGCACTTTAAGACAGATCGGGTTTTGTTGAATAGAAATTAAAGCCACAGATGCCAGCTAAAGGTCACACTGTTCCGCATGTCACCATTAGCTCAGAAATCAGCTGAGGATACCTGAGATTTGGTTGCTGTTTTGACAGCCATTCAAATCCAACCAAAGCGTTTAAATAACGCTCAGGATACCAGAAACCAACAGAATTTGAATATTATTGTTTGGACACCTGGACAGCAATCAAATTATGAGAATTACTATATCATGGGGAGTACATAAACCCAGTATTTTGAACACTGGAGGGAGAGCTGCTGCCATCCAACAGTAGAGCAACTGTTATAGAGCAGGAGTGCTAACTGGCTATCTCAAACACTCTCTATCAAAGACACATGTTCATGTAAACCTACTTGCAATAAAAAAATGACCCAGTGAGATCAGCAGCTGAAAGAGTGAACACAGCCCGGAAGATAGAGACTGTAGGGTCTTGGGATTTTAATGTTTCATATGTGGGTTGTTGGAACAGCATATTATTACAGAGTTGGAGACAGATAGTAAGTAGCTAAGAAAAGAGGGGCTTGTATTTGCGAATAGTTGTTGTTTAGTGTTCACTATTAAAGTAAAGAAACTAACTTGATCATTTTTGTTTAAATACTGGAATGTAGGAGATCTGTGTGCTCATATTTTAACTGATTACAAGGTGAGGCGAGCTTTTCTGGGTGCTTGGGTTTAATTAACAGAGGGGTTTGAATCCACCTTGGAAATATCCATCCACACTAACCGCATTTCCCTGCAGTTGGCCCATATGCTTCCAGTCCTTTCCTATCCACATATTTATCCAAATGTTTTTGAAATGTTGTTAATGTACCCCCCTCAACCATCTCTGCTGGCAACTCATCCACGTACCAGCCCTCTGTATAAAGAAGTGGCCCCTCAGGTTCCCTTTTATTCCTTTCCCTTTAACCTTAAACTGATCCCCTCTAATCCAGGTTTCTCTACACCTTGGAAAAAGACTGAGAGCATTAACCCTATCCATACCCCTCGTGATTTTATACAGATCTATAAGGACTCCCTCAGTCTCTTACACGCGAAAAAAGGTCCTAGCTTGTCCAACCCTTCCCTCTAACTCAGACCATTGGATCCTCGTAATGTCCTTGTAAATTTCTTCTGCATCTCTTTCTAATTTAATAACGTCCTCCCCATAACAAGGTGACAAAAACTGAACACAATACCCCAAGTGCGGCCTTACCAAAGTCCTGTGTAACTGCAACATAACGTCCCAACTTCGATACTCAATATCCTGCCTGATGAAGGCCAGTGTGCCAAAAGCCTTCTTCAGTGCCCTGCCTACCTGTGACTCCACTTTTAGAGAACCATGCACCTGAACTCCAAGGTCTCTCTGCCCACTACACCCTTGAAGATCCTTCCATGCACCATGAAACTCCTACCTTGATATGAATTTCCAAAATGCAAGACCTCACGCTTCTATATTAAATTCCATTTGCCATTTCTCGGCCCATTTCCCACCTGATAAAGGTCCTGCTGCAATTTCTGATAAACATTCTCACTGATCATTCTCTCAATTACTTTAGTGTCATCTGCAAACTTACTAATCATACCTTGTACATTCTCAACCAAATCATAGATAACAAACAGCAATGGACCAAGCCTCCAGTCTGACAAACATCCTTACACTAAACCCTCTGCTTCCTACCATCAAGCCAACTGTGTATCCAATTGGCCAGTTGCCCCCGCATTCTACGTGATGTAACCTTCCAGACCAGCCTGCTATGTCGAAACTTATCAAAGGCCTTACTGAAATCCATAGAGACTACGTCTATCACTCTGCCCTCATCAAACTTCCTGGTTACTTCATCAAAGGACTCAAAGAAATTTGGGAAACATAATCTCACACTCACAAGTCTATGCTGACTGCTCTGAATCAAACCCTGTGTAAGTAATGGGTGCAGTCAATGGTATGCTGTGCTTCATTGTAAGATGATGCGGGTACATAAGTGAAGCCATCTTCCGGCTGTTGTAGAGCTTTGCTGAGAGAGCATTTGGGGCACTCTCTACAGATTTGATCTCCTTTGTAAGGAATGATTCCCTTACCACAGACACCGGTGGTAGCAACATGAGGACAGAGTGAATAAGCTGAGTGTTCAATCTGTAGAGCTGTGAGAGACAAAGAACTGGTGAAGCTGAAACATGAGGAGTGGCAGCGATCTCTTATTTCCAAAAGAGACATTGACAGGGAGAGAAATTCCATGCTTTACCCAGGATTGATTGGTTTGATTTATTGTCACGTGTATCTCAGTACAGGGAAACACTTTGTTTATGAGCAGTGGAGGCAGATCATAGTAAGCATGGCCAGACAGTATCATAGGGTGGAAAGAGACTTGGACAGAGTAAGGCATACAGGTTACACTGAACAGGACATGCACTAGACAAGATCAACATGAACAAGATCACCATTATTTGAACTTAGAGAGTCCATTCATCAGTCTAATGTTCCTAATAGTTTATTTGGCTAAATTAACTCTCCCCATGTTATTTTCGAGGGGCTCTAGTGAGGTCCATCACACTAGACTCCTTCTCTTCCTGAGTAATAGGCTGGAGGCACTGAATGGGCTGTCCCTGTTCTTCTCCAAAAGTGCCAATGGGCTGAATGGCTTCCTCATATTCCTGTGAAACCAGCGTGAGGTGCTGAATGAACTCTTGTTTTACTGTGGCAATGTGCAGTACCTGCCAGTGCTCAATGCTACATGAATGTTACGGACACTTTAACAGCACAAGTCTCAATAGAGTCTGGATCCTGCTAATTACGGACAAAGACCAGCTCAGGAGCTGACGGGTGACAAAATGTTTTGAACATTGTGGAATCTTCAGCGACCATCCCCACTTCTGATCTTATGATGGGGAGGGTGGGGAGGGGAGACATTAATGAAGCAGCTGAAGCTGTTTGTGAAGGGGAAGCTACACAAACAGACATACACAGACACACAGAATCACACACACACAGATACAGACACCTTCCAGGAGCTGTCTCCATTTCCTATCTTGCAAGGGAATTCATGTTGTGATGATGCATTCATACAGGACAATAAACAGCTTTTGAGACTTTCCCCATTGTGACAGAAATTCAGCCCCAATCAGAAACCTGGAGATATGCAACAGGACAGAAATGAACCAGCAGCTTTCTGTGTTCCTGCTCTAAATGTAACATTTGACCATTTAGTTTATCTTGTCTTCGGTCTAACATCCAACAAGGGTCACTTCACAGATCCAATAAGAGATCCCCAGGAGTGAGTTCCAGACTGGAATCTTATTGAGGCGTTTAGGGTTTACACACAGCATAAGAGATACCCAGGAGTAAGTTACAGACTGGGATCTAATCGAGGGGTTCAAGGTGGTTTACATACAGAACAACAGATAACAAGGAATGAGTCACAAAATCACGGAGTCATACAGTCATAGAGATGTACAGCATGGAAACATACCCTTTGGTCCAACCCGACCATGCCGACCAGATATCCTATCCTACTCTAGTCTCTTTTTCAAGCGCTTGGCCCATCTCCCTCCAAACCTTCCCATTCATATACCCATCGAGCTGCATTTTAAATGTTGCAATTATACCAGCCCCCACCACTTCCTCTGACAGTTCATTCCATTCATGTACCACGCTCTGAGTGAACAAGTTGTTCCTTAGGTCTCTTTCATATTACCTCTCACACTAAACCTATGCCCTTTAGTTCTTTACTCCCCACCCCAAGGAAAAGACTTTGTCTATTTATCCTATCCATGCCTGTCATGATTTTATAAATCTTGATAAGGTCACCCCTCAGCCTCTGAGGCTCCAGGGAAAACAACCCCAGCCTATTCAGCCTCTCCCTGGAGCTCAAATCCTTTTACCCTGGCATCCTCCTTGTAAATCTTTTCTGAACTCTTCCAAGTTTCACAACCTCCTTCCGATAGGAAGGGGATCAGAATTGCATGCCATATTCCAATAGTGGCCTAACCCATGTCCAGTCGAGCCACAACATGACCTCTCAATGCCTATACTAAAAAAACACTGACCAATAAAGGAAAGCATACCAAACGCTGCCTTCATTATCTTATCCATTTGCCACTCTACTCTCACGGAGCTACGAACCTGCAGGTCAAAGTCTCTTTATTCAGCAACACTCCCTCAAACCTGACCATTAAGTGTCTAAATCCTGCTCAAATTTGCTTTCTCAAAATGCAGTGCCTCGTGTTTATCGAAGTGGAATAGAATTGAAGGTTTTTGGGTGTTTTTGAAACATGCCAGTCACACATACATGGAAGTGAGTTACACGTTGGAATCTAATCGAGAGGGTTATGGGTGATTCATATAATCCCGAAACTGAGGAAACAAGCCCTTCAGCCCAACGAGATCACAGTGACCCACAGAAGAATAACCCATCCAGACCCATTTCCCCACATTTACCCCTGACTAATGCACCTCACGTACACATCCTTGAACACTGTGGACAATTTTAACAGGGTTTGGATTGGATGGTTAATATACAGAATAACAGATACCCAGGAGTGTGATACAGACGGGAATCTAATCAAACGATTGAAGTGGCTAATGTACAGAGTCCCCTAAAATTGGAAGTCAGTTACAGATTGGAATTTTATCAAGGGGATTCTGGACGATTATACGTACAATAACAGACACCCCAGAGTGAGTTAAAAACTGGAATCTAATCGAGGGTTTCAGGGTGGTTTATATGCAGAATAACAGGTCGCCCAGAGTGAGCTATAGAGTCATAGAATCATAGAGATGTACAGCATGGAAACAAACCCTTCGGTCCAACCTGTCAATGCTGACCAGATATCGCAACCCAATCTAGTTCCACCTGGCAGCACCTGTCCCATGTCCCTCCAAACCCTTCTTATTCATATACTCATCCAAATTCGTCTTAAATGTTGCAATTGTACCAGCCTCCACCACTTCCTCCAGCAGCTCACTCCATACACGTACCACCTTCTGCGTGAAAAAGTTGACCCTTAGGTCTCTTTCATATCTTTCCCCTCTCAAACTAAACCTATGCCCTCGAGTTTTGGACTCCCTTACCCCAGGGTAAACCTCGATAAGTTCACCCCTCAGCCTCCAACACTCCAGGGAAAACAGCCCCAGACTGTTCAGCCTCTCCCTGTACCTCCAATCCTCCAACTCTGGAAACATCCTTGTAAATCTTTTCTGAACCCTTTCAAGTTTCAAACATCTTTCCAATAGGGAGGAGACCAGAATTGCACGCAATATTCCAAGAGTGACCTCACCAATGTCCTGTATAGCCGCAACATGACTTCCCAACTCCTGTACTCGGTACTCTGACCAATAAAGGAAAGCATACAAAACGCCTTCTTCACTATCCTATCTACCTGCGACTCCATTTTCAAGGAGCTATGAACCTGCACTCCAAGGTCTCTTTGTTCAGCAATACACCCTAGGATCTTACCATTAAATGTAGAAGTCCTGCTAAGATTTGCTTTCCCAAAATGCAGCACCTCGCATTTATCTGAATTAAACTCCATCTGTCAATTCTCAGTCCATCGGCCCATCTGGTCCAGATCCTGTTGTAATCTGAGGACACCCTCTTCGATGTCCACTACACCTGCAATTTTGGTGTCATCTGCAAACTTACTAACTGTACCTCTTATGCTCGCATCCAAATCATTTATATAAAAAACAAAAGTAGAGGGTCCAAATCTGATCGTTGTGGCACTTCACTGGTCACAGGCCTCCAGTCTGAAAAACAACCCTCCACCACCACCCTCTGTCTTCTACCTTTGAGCCAGTTCTGTATCTAAATGGCGACTTCTCCCTGTATTCCATGACATCTAACCTGCTAATCAGTCTGTCATGGGGAACCTTGTCGAATGCATACCGAAGTTCATATGGATCACATCTACTGCTCTGCCCTCAATCTTCTTTGTTACTTCTTCAAAAAACTCAATCAAGTTTGTGAGACATGATTTCCCATGCACAAAGCCATGTTCACTATCCCGCATCAGTCCTTGCCTTTCCAAATTCATGTACATCCTGTCCCTCAGGATTCCCTCCAACAACTTTCCCACCGCCGAGGTCAGTCTCACCAGTCGATAGTTCCCTGGCTTGTCCTTACCACCCTTCTTAAACATTGGCATCACGTTTGCCAACCTCCAGTCTTCCAGCATCTCACCTGTGACTATCGATGATAAAAATATCTCAGCAAGAGGCCCAGCAATCACTTCTCTAGATTCCCACAGAGTTCTCAGCTACACCTGATCAGGTCCTGGGGATTTATCCACCTTTTACCATTTCAAGACATCCAGCACTTCCTCCTCTGTATATCTGCAACATTTTGCAAGATGTCACCATCGATTTCCCTGCAGCCTATATCTTCCATATCCTTTTCCACAGTAAATACTGATGCAAAATATTCATTTAATATCTCCCCCATTTTCTGTGGCTCCACACAAAGGCCGCCTTACTGATCTTAGAGGGGCCCTATTCTCTCCCTAATTACCCTTTGTCCTTAATATATTTGTAAAAGCACTTTGGATTCTCCTTAACTCTATTTGCCAAAGCTATCTCATGTCCGCGTTTGGTCTTCCTGATTTCCCTCTTAAGTGTACTCCAACTTCTAAGGATTCACTCGATCTATCCTGTCTATACCTGACATATGTTTCCTTCTTTTTCTGAACCAAACCCTCAATTTCTTTAGCCAGCCAGCATTCCCAATAACTACCAGTCTTCCCTATTATCCCTGACAGGATATTACTGCCTGGAATCTAATCGCGGCGTTCAGGGTGGTTTATGTACAGAATAACAGATAGCCCAGAGTGAGTTACAGCCTGGAATCGAATCGAGGTGTTCATGGTGGTTGATATACAGAATAACTGATAGCCCGGGGTGAGTTATAGCCTCGAATCGAATCGAGGGGTTCAGGGTGGTTATATACAGAATAACAGATAGCAAGCAGTGAGTTACAGCCTGGAATCGAATAGAGGTGTTCAGGGTGGGTTATATACAGAATAACAGATAGCCCGAAGTGACTTACAGCCTGGAATCTAATCGTGGGGTTCAGGGTGGTTTATATACAGAACAGCAGACACCCCGGAGTGATTTACAGCCTGCTATCTAATCGCGGGGTTCAGGGTGGTTTATTTTCAGAATAACAGATATTCTGGGGTGTGTTACAGCCTGGAATCTAATGAGGGGTTCAGGGTGGTTTATATGCAGAATAACAGATACCCCGGAGTGAGTTACAGCCTGGAATCGAATCAAGGTGTTCAACGTGGGTTATATACAGAATAACAGATAGCACAGAGTGAGTTACGGCCTGGAATCTAATCGAGGGGTTCAAGGAGGTTAGTATACAGAGTAACAGATAGCCCGGAGTGTGTTACTGCCTGAAGTCTGTTCACTTTAAGATAGGACGGGTTTTGCTGAAGCGAAAGTACAGCCACAGATGCCAGCTAAAGGTCAGACTGTTCCAAATGCAACAATTAGCTGGGAAATGGAAGCATGAGCTTTGGTTGCTGTTTTGACAACAATTCAAAAGCAATCAAAGACTTTAAATAATACTCAGAATATCCGAAGCCAATGCAATTTGAATATTATTGTTCGTACACCTGGAAATCAATCAAATTATGAGAATTATTGTATCATGGGAAGTATATAAACCCAGCATTTTGAAAATAGAGGGAGAGCCACTGCCATCCAACAGCAGAGTAACTGCTGTGGAGCAGGAGTGCTAACTGGCCATCCCAAACACTCTCTATCAAAGACACATGTTCATGTAAACCTATTGCAATAAAAAAAATGACCCAGGGAGATCAGCAGCTGAAAGAGTGAACACAGTGGGGAAGGTAGAGACTGTGTGGTCTTGAGATTGTAACGTTTAATATGTGGGTTGTTGGAACAGCATATTTTTTACAGAGTTGGAGTCAGATAGTATGTAGGTAAGAAAAGAGGGGCTTGTATTTGCGAATAGTTTTTGTTTAGTGTTCACTATTAAAGTTAAGAAACTAACTTGCTAATTTTTGTTTAAATAGTGGAATGTTGGAGATCTGTGTCACTCATATGTTAACAGATTACAAGGTGAGGCGAGCTTTTCTGGGTGTTTGGTTTTAATTAACAAAGGGGTTTGACTCCATCTTGTAAATGTCCATTCACACTAACCCCATTTCCCTACGGTTGGCCCATATCCTTCTCGTCCTTTCCTATCCACATATTTATCCAAATGCTTTTGAAACGTTGTTAATACATCCCCCTCAGCCACATCTTCTGGCAGCTAATCCATGTACCAGCCATTTATGTAAATACATCATCCTTCAGGTTCCCTTTTATTCCTTTCCCTTTAACCTTAAACTGATCCCCTCTCGTCCTCGATTCTCTAAACTTTGGAAAAGACTGAGAGCATTCACCCTATCCATATCCCTCATGATCTTATACAGCTCTATAAGGTTACCCCCCCCCCTCAGTCTCCTACACTTTAATAAAAAGGTCCTAGCTTGTCCAACCTCTCCCTATAACTCAGACCATTGGGTCCTAGCAATGTCCTTGTAAATTTCTTCTGCACTCTTTCTAATTTCATTATATCCTCCCTATAACAAGTTGTCAAAACTGAACACAATCCTCCAAGTGCGTCCTTACCAAAGTCCTGTGTAACTGCAACATAAATTCCCAACTTCTATATTCAATGTCCTGCCTGACGAATGCCAGTGTGCCAAAAGCCTTCTTCACTGCCCTGCCTACCTGTGACTCCACTCTCAGGGAATCGTGCACCTGAATTCCAAGATCTGTCTGCCCACTACACCCCTTAAGGCGCACATTCACTGTGAAACTCCTACCTTGATTTGAGATTCCAAACTGCAAGACCTCACACTTCTATATTAAATTCCATTTGCCATTTCTCAGCCTACTTCCCCACCTGATTAAGGTCCTGCTGCAATTTCTGATAAATGTCCTCACTGATCATGCTGGCATTTATTTTAGTGTCATCTGCAAACTTACTAATCATGCCTTGTATATTCTCATCCAAATCATAGATAACAAAAAGCTATGGACCCAACCTCCAGTTTAACAAGCTTCCTACCATCAACCCAATTGTGTATCCAATTGGCCAGTTCCCCCAGTATTCTACACGAATGAACCTTCCTGAGCAGCCTGCCATGTGGAACCTTATCAAAGGCCTTACTGAAATCCATAGAGACTACGTCTACCGCTCTGCCCTCATTAACCTTCTTGGTAACTTCAATAAAGGACTCTGAGAAATTTGGCAAGCATGATCTCCCACTCACAATTTTATGCTGAGCGGTCTGAATCAAACCCTTTGTAAGTAATGGGTGAAGTCAATGGTATGCTGTCCTTCATTGTAAGATGACTCGAGTACATAAGTAAAGCCATCTTCCTGCTGTTGCAGAGCCTTGCTGAGAGAGCATTCGGGGGCACTCTCTACAGAATTGATCTCCTTTGTAAGGAATGATCTCCTTACCACAGACACGGGTGATGGTAACATGGGGATAGAGTGAATAAGCTGAGGGTTTTATCTGAAGAACGGTGAGAGACGAAGAAATTGTGATGCTGAAACACGAGGAGTGGCAGCGATCACTTATTTCCAAAACAGACATTGACAGGGAGAGAAATTCCATGCTTTACCCACGATTGATTGATTTGATTTATTGTCACGAGTACCGCAGTCCAGGGAAACACTTTGTTTATGAGCAGTCGACGCAGATCATAGTAAGCATGGCCAGACAGATCATAGGGTGGAAATAGACTTGGACAGAGTAAGGCTTACAGGATACACTGCACAGGACATGCACTAGACAAGGTCAACATGAACATGATCAGCATTATTTGAACTTAGAGCATTGAAACACTAGTCTAACGTGACCTTCCTAATAGTTTATTTGCCTAAATTAACTCTCCCCATGTTATTGTGCAGTCGGCGAGTGAACCCTGTACTGAACATCAGGTTGCTCACAATCCCCAACAGCAGCCACAATACCTTCCACCTGAAACAGGTCGCCATTCCCATCAGCTTCCACTCTTCGTAGAGAACACCATTCTGTCTTCTCAGAGATGAAAGATGCCTTCTTGAGACGTCACACAAGACATATGGCTTCCCTGCTCACCACTAGAAAACCACGTTAAAGTCCAACATGTGTATCATGAGCAACGGAGCCACGAGGAACAACGTGGAACAGTCTGTCTGTGCAGCCTCTGCCCCACTTGTTCATCATGTTAGAGCATCATTTAGGAAACACTTAATACTGCCGATGCTGGAGATCAGAGTAGAACGTCGATTGCTGGAAAAGCACAGCCGGTCAGGCAGCATCCAAGGACCAGGAGAATCGACGTTTTGGACATAAGACATTCATCAGGAATCAGCATCAATTACCTCATTCTGCCCCCGTGTAAGTGCATTGAGGTGGGAATGGCCTCCTGCTGCTCCTGTGTAAGTGACTCAAGAGGGTGATTGGCTTCTTCCTTGTCCAATTGGGCAGGGCCAAAGGCCTGACTGGGTTATCCCTGGTTTCTGTTTGACATCTCGATGTAGTGACAAGTGTGATGGTGCTGCAGCTTTAAGAGGTTATTTTATCCGGGTTTCTTTTAAGAGAGATTGAACGATTGTTACCAAGCTGGCTAGTTAAGACCACTTGAGTAACAGCTAGGGAGGACTTAGGTTAATTTTAATGCAGTCTGAATGGGTGTGGCCAGCTCTCACAGATGAGGATCTCTGGGTTTTGGTTTATCAGTAACATCAGAAACTATGGGGTCTCCACAGAGTTGGAAGCTTCAGTGAATGTCTCCTGGCTGCTACTCTCTCTGAATTTTCTCTTGATACTGTTTTTAATTTTTGGATTGGAGAAATATTTGTGACAATCTATGTCTGAATATTTCTTTTTGCCAAGGGCTGTGTTAATGAGATTTCCCTATATCGGAACAGTTCATTCGTAATAGTTCCTAGATCTATTATTCTGTTAAGCTGTCCAATAGAATTACGTAATTCTAAATTCCTCTTTCTGTGGTGTTATTTCTTCTTTCATGTTGAAGTAGATGGTATTTTGGTTACCATCGAGTAGTTTGACCAGTCACATTGCATCTGGAACAGACACTTTTCATTTCCTTTAAAATAAGAAAACATAAAGGTCCAGGCTGTTGCCGTCAAATATTTTCGAGGGGCTCTAGTGTGGTCCATCACACTAGACCCCTTCTCTTCCTGAGTAATAGGCTGGAGATACTGAATGGGCTATCACAGTTCATCTCCAATAATGTCAACAGGCTAAATGGCTTCCTATTATTCCCGTGAAACCAGCGTTCGGTGATGAATGAACTCTCTTTTTACTGTGGCAATGTGCAGTGTCAGGCAGTGCTGTTACATGAATGTTACTGATACTTTAACAGCACAAGCCTGAATGGAGCCTGGATCTTGCTGCACATGGACACTGACCAGTTCAGGAGCTGAGGGGGGACAAAACGTTCTGAACATTGTTGAATCTTCAGTGACCATCACCACTTCTTATCTTATGGTGGGGCGGGTGAGGGTGGGGAAACATTGATGAAACAGCTAAAGATGTTTGTGAAGAGGAAGCTACCCTGAGGATCTCCCACAGAGGTGACCCAGGACTGAGATGATGAACATCTTCCTTTGTGCCAAAATTGACTCCAAACACTGGAGAGTTTACTCTGATTCCCATTAAGTTCAGCTCCTTGATGTCAACAGAAGTCAACCATTGCCTTGATATCGGGGCCAGTCATTTTTACCGGGAACCTTGTCTCAACCTCTTTTGTTCACATCAATAAACCATGATATAGGAGCAGCACGTGTTTTCTTTAAACAGGTGGTATTGAATGTTAGGATTTCTCTTCTCAAGAGTGTTCGGGGAGCGAGATGACTGAAAGTATTTGAAGAGGAGGTAGATGGATATTGACCTGTCAGAGAGGTGAGGGCTATGAAGAATTGGGTATGAAAGAGGATTTGAGGCCAGAAGCAGATCAGCCATGATCTTCGTGAAGGGCAAGGCAGGTTTGTGGAGGGAACGACCTGCCCCTGTTTCTGATGTTCTCACATTCTGTTATTGGAAAGTTAGTGGGTGTTATTTTTATGAATGTTCTGGTATTGCATACTGCAGTCAGGTAGACTAGATGATTTTGTGAGCCATCTCTGGGTGAGGTATGTGGGCTGTTTTCACAGTGAATCTGGGTCGAAAACATGATCAACAAATGGAGCTCAAGCTGCAGAGAGGGGAAGCTTTCTAAAAACATATGAGGAGCCTCTTTCATACCCAGCCTGGATTTTCCAATTACATTTCCCAAATCACCTCAAAGTGTGTGTGACAGTCTTGAGGGACTGATTGGTCTCCTCTGGTTCTGTGCACCAGGTTATAGGAGCAAGTGGCCTCCAACTGTTCCTGTCAAGCAGGTATGAGGGGCTGAATGGCACACAGGAACATGGGACTGAGGAGCAGGAGTGGGTCATTAGATACTTTGAGCCTTCTCCACCAGGCAGTAAGATTGTGGCTGATCAGGTTGGGGTCTCAGCCCCACTTTCCTGTCTGTATCCCATTATCCGTGACTCACTTCTTTGTCAAATATTTAACTAATGCAGCTTTCAATCAATGTGAACATAGAGGCACGATAAACTTCCAGTGAAGAGAATTCCGACTTGAAAGGACCTTACAGAATTTTTCATCATCCCTCTTATAGAACCAAAGAGTCATGCAGAACGGAAACAGACCCGTTAGTCCAATCTGTTCACTCCGATTAGATATCAAATCTGATCCAGTCCCATTTACCAGCATTTGGCCAATATCCCTCTTCTTTCAGATACTTTTAAAATTTGTGATTGTAACCGCCTTCACCACTTCCTCTGACAGCACTTTATGTACACACACCACTCTCTGTGTGAAACATTTATCTTCAGGTCCCTTCTAAATCATTCGCCCTCTCCCCTTCAACCTATGCCGTCTTGTTCTGGACTCCCCTTTCCTGGAGAGCAGAACGTGGCTGTTCAGAATATCAATGCCCCTGATGATTTTATAAACGTCTATAATGTCAGCCTTCAGCCTCTGACACTCCAGGGGGAAACACCTCAACCTAATCAACCTCTCCTTATAGCTCAAACCTCCAGTCCTGGAACATCGGTGTAAGTCATTTCTGCAGAAAACCGAGTTGTACACAGTATTCTTAAAGCGGCATCACCAACATCCTGTACAGATGCAACATACCACCACAACTCCTATACTCAATGCTCTGACTGATTAAGGCAAATGTGCCAAATGTGTTCTGCACCACACTGTCTACCTGCGACTCCACATTCAAGGAACAATGCACCTGCAGCCCTATGCCCCTTTGATTCACAACATGCCCCAGGACCTGACCATGAAGTATATAATATCTGCCCTGATTTGCCTTCCCAAAATGCAAAGCTTCATATTTATCTAAATTAAACTTCATCTGTCACTCCTTGCCTCTTTGTCCTATCTAATTGCGGTCTTGTTGTACTCTGAGATAATCTACTACACCACCTTTCTGATGTTATCTGTATACTTAGTAACTATTGCCCCAATATTCACATTTAAATCCTTTACATAAATGATGAATTGCAGTGAACTCAGTACTGATTCTTGCAGCACACTGCTGCTCACAAGCCTCCAGGCTGAAAAATATCCCTCTTCCTTCACGCCATTTGTGACCATCTTCCTCTGTAACTTATGTGACTGAAACTTACTAATCTGTCTACCAATCAGAATGAAATACTAGCTGTGAAGAGAGGCTGAGTAGGTTAGAGTTATTTTCACTGGATATAAGGAGATTGAGGGGGGACCTGATTAACGTTTGCAAAATCATGAAGGATATAGCTAGGGTGGATAGAGACCAGCTTTTTCCCAGGTTGAAGGATTCAATAACGAGATGTCGTGCTTTCAAAGTGAGAGGTGGAAAGTTTAAGGGGGATACACGCGGTAAGTACTTCACACAGAGGGTGGTGGGCATTTGGAACGCGTTGCTCGCAGAGGTGGTAGAGGCAGGCACGGTCGATTCATTTAAGATGCGTCTGGACAGATGTATGAGTTGGTGGGGAGCAGAGGAAGACGGATGCTTAGGAAATGCCCAACATATTTAGACAGTACGTTTAGATCGGTTCAGGCTTGGAGGGCGAAGGGCCTGTTCCTGGGCTGTAAATTTTCTTTGGTCTCTGTTCTTTAAAAGAACACCTTGCTGAAGTCCATATAGACAATGTCTACCAAACTGACTTCATCAATCTTCTTTGTCACCTCTTCAAAACACTCAACCAAATTAATGAGACATGATTTCCCATGCAGAAAGCGACATTGTCTACTCCGATCAGCCCTTGCTTTCCCAAATGTATGTAAATCGTGTCCCTCAGAATCCCCCCCAACAACTTACCCACCACTGACATCAGGCTCACAGGTCTATATTTCCCCGGCTTTTTGGGTCACTGTTTCCTTTTCTAGTCCCATTCCTCCACTGCTCACAACAAATGTTAAATGTAACCAGGTTGGTGATATGGCCGAAGATATTTGTCTCAGACTAGGTCAGGGTCAGTTTTAGGAACAAGTCAGGCTAATTCCTTTAATCTGCTAAAAAAAAACACATGTTTGTGATCCAGAGCAATGTTACTCAAACTATGATGGAAAGATGAATGGCAAACTGTCTGGGTTTCGCAATTATGTAATCGATATTTCCCTTTCTAAAAATGCTGACACACACACCAATTTTAACTTTTAAGAACTTATTGGAACTCATGACACATGAAAAACTGTGAGATTTCCAAAACGTTATTCTGCTTCTGAAGATATTGTACTCACACAGCTGTTAGCAGCGGGATTTCATCCTGGGAGAGTTTGGATTTGGCTGAATTCCCTTTGCTTTAGACAGTGAGTAGATTCCAGTGAATTCTGGTTAGGGATCATCTGGTTAGGGTAGTACAGTGGTTAACACTGCTGCCTCACAGCACTCGGGACTTGAGGTCGATTTCAGCCTTGGGTGGAGTTTGCACATTCTCCCATTGTCTGTGTGAGCTGCTAATGGGTGATCCAGTTTCCCACCACAAACTGTATAGGTTCGGTGGATTGGTCGTGCTAAATTGTCCGTAGTGTTCAGGGATTTCTAGGTTATGTGCAATAGTCAGGGGTAAATATAGGGGAATATATTGGGAAGGTTGGTATGGACTTGTTGGGTCGAAGGGCCTGTTTCAACTGCAGGGATTCCATAAAAATAAGAATGGTAACGATAACGATTGAGGTTTTTTTTTAGCTCGTACACATTGCTGTGATGAGGAACAATGAAGGAGACAGAGTGCAATAGGCCATTCCTTCTCAGGCAGATTACATTTTCTCCCTCTCTGAGTTGAATCGTACTCTCCCAAACTGGACCATGTGAGGTCTCCTTGTACATTGCCCAAACTATGTCTCCATCACATTCCCTGCTCCATGTAGGTGCATCATTGCTGCTGTCATACACCGAGCCATACCCTTCACAGAAAATGGTCTCGGTAAATTTGAAGATATTTTTATATGTCCCTGCATTATGAAAAAAATAAAAATGTTTAATTTATTCAGAATACCTGTGTTAAACTGAATGCATTTTTAAAAGAAATACAGAAATTTCTGGAAAATCTCGCCAGGTCTCTCAGTACCCAGATGCTGTAGTTGTACCAGCCTCCACCACTTCCTCTGGCAGCTCATTCCATATGCACACCACCCTCTGTGTGAAATGGTGCCCTTTAGGCCTCCTCAAAACTTTGCCCCTCTCACTTTCCACCAAAGCCCTCTAGTTTTGGACGCCCCTAACCTGGGGAAAACATCCCTGACTCCTCACCCTATCTGTGGCCATTTTGATTCTATAAACCTTTACTGCTGCGAAATGTGACTCCAATCAACACGAATAGCTGTACTTTCAGACATCCTGGGCCTAAATTCTGAAATGTAATACTGACACCTCTTCCTTATCCATCAAGTCACAATTCTAAATCCATTTTAATCAGTTTGTTCAGATGTATCCTGAGACACTTCTGTGGGCTTTATGCCTAGACCTCTGTGCCGGGAGGCAGGGACACGAGCATCGCTCGACAATACCCATAAAGCTGTAACATTATTCTCCTGTGTGTTTGTTCATCAGCCTGTCCTGACATGCTGGGACATAGCTCTGCAACAGGCAGGACTTCAATACAGGCCGTCTTGCCCAGAGCTAGGAACACTACAACACAAGTTCAGGAATTGGAATCAAATCCAGAGCTCTGGCTCAGAGACAGGGACACTATCCACGACACAACCATACCCAGAGTTTGGGTCATATTTTAGTGCCCACTTTCAGTTCGGTGTGGATTTATTATAATCAGGTTACCATTACTGAACTACACAAAACACTTTGTATTGTGAAGCAAACGCAAGATATTTGTCTCAACTGTAGGATATTGAGTGTACGTGATATGCCATTGAAATTAACTATAAACGTCTTTAATTGCTATTATCTGTAGTCTGCAATATTAAGGAAAGAAATCCTGCAGACACACTCTGCCCAATGAAGGGTTTCAAATAGATATTTATTACTGAACACCAGAGACGAAGGAAGAGCTTAATTTCTGACCCCAAAACACCGATCACTATTACCCAACTCACGTGCGACTCCCCTTTTCCTAAAACCATGAAATGACACCAGGCCGCTGATTACTGTCCAGTCTCTCCTCCCACTGACTGTGTCTGCAATCTGTCCATCCTCCCCCTAACCACACTAGGCAAACCAAGCTCAGGGTCTTTGTGAAAATCAAGGCCGGAGTGTGCATGCCTCCTGGAGAGGGATGGGCACTTTAAAATTGAAGGGGGAGGGGAGGTGACAATAATATCACACACTGGGCTGAGGGGTGGCTGATGGAGTTTAGTTTGGATTAATGCGAGGTATTGGATTTGGTAAATCAAACAACAGCAGGACCTATAAAATTAAAAGAAGAGCCTTTGGCAGTGTTGTAGAACAGAAACCTAGGCCGTCAGGTTTAATTCTTTAAAATTTGCATCTCATATAGATAGTGTGGTTAAGAAGGTGTTTAACACACATGACTTCGTGGGACGGACCTTTGAGTATCGGAATTGGGATGTCAGGTTGAGGTTGTACAGGACATTGGTGAGACCTCTTCTGGAATACTATGTCCAGTCTGGTCATCCTGCCCGCTCATTCCATAGGCACACCACCCTCTGGGTGAAAAAGCTGCCCCTAAGGTCACTTTTAAATGTTTCCCCTCTCACCTTAAGCCTATGTCCTCTAATTTTGGACTCCCCATACCCTTAGAAAATACCTTGACTATTCACTTTGATATTACTGACGTTGATATTATTAAGCTGGAGAGGACTGAGAAGAGATTTACCGGATGTTGCTGGGAAAGGAGGGTGTGAGCTATAAGGAGAGGCTGGATCGGCTGGGACTTTTTTCACTGAAGAATATGAGATTAAGCAGTAACTTTACACAGGTTTATAAAATAATGAGGGTTACAGAGAAGCTGAAGTGCTGATGTCTTTTCTCTAGAGTTGAGGATTCAAAACTGAGGGATTTTTAAAGTGCGAGGAAAAAAGATTTACGAAAGTTATGAGAGGTAATTATGTTACACAGAAGCTGGCTTGTGTGTGGAATGAACTTCCAGTGGAAGTGGTGAAAGCAGGGACAGTTACAACGGTTTAAAGGACATTTAGATCAGGACATGGATAAGACATCAGTTTGGATGGTGCTGTGTGCAGCTGCCCTCTCCCTCCCCCTCTCTGAATGAATCTCTGTTGGTTTTCACCCTCTGCCAATGCCTGTGCAGTGGCTTGTATCGGCCATCAGAGGGTAGCATTGCATCACTTGGAGCACCACAGAGACTGCCAGACCTGCCCCACACAGAGACACACAGATACACACACGGGGATGGTGAGGACGCGGCGTGAAGCTCATCTGGTAACTTAAATGAAACATAAAAAAATGCTCAATTCGCCTCGTAAACTGTTAAAATATGAGTGACAGAGAACTCCCAAATTCCACTGTTTAAATAAAAACATCAATTTATATTTTTCACTCTGAAAGTGAACATTTTACATCAACTATGCACAACTCTGGGACCCTCTTTCTCTTAACTGCTTATTACCCGACTCCAGCTCTATAGCAATATATTGTTTCTGGGTTTGCCATCCTCTCATATCACAGGTACTTGTAAATTCTCAGATCAGAACAGCATTCCCTCTCTCTTGAAGGTATAGTACACACTTTCAACTCCATCCTATTATACCCTGATGAATATCGATAAGTGGGACCTATCCGGAATTCTCTTGCTCTGTGGTTTGTCAATATTTCATCTACTCTGTCTCGTATATGGAAGGATTTTTGTTGCTCCATTGACAGCATGCCATTATTCGACTTTGTCCATAGGAATATATCAGTATTTCACTAGTTCACACTCGTGTATGTGGGGCAGGATTTCGTTGTTTCATGGGGACTGTGACACTATAACAATCTCAATGTTTGTAGATGGTATCGAACCTGGAAGAACTCTGAAGTCTATGGAGGAGAGTGTGGAACTCTAACAGGACAATCACACGTTGGTGTAGATTCAGGTTTATGGCAGATGGGGATCACTGCAGAGCAGTGTGAGGTGATGCACTTTGGTAGAAAAGACAATGAAAGACAATTTAAAACAGGCTGTGCCATTATAAAGGGGGTGCAGGAGCAGAGAGGACTGGGTGTATATGAGCACAGATTGTTGTAGATGTCAGGACAAGTGGGGAGAGCAGTAACTATCACAGATTAGTTTGAGTATCTGAGCTGTTTACAGGAGGAGGTGTAGGAGGGAGTCTCCGTGCTCCCTTCCTGGGAGGTGGTGGTGACGATGCGTTGTGAGCCCACCCTCCTGCCCACCGAGACCATGGGGATCCCATTTGTACCAGCTCGACACAAAAGGTAGATGGCATCAGGGCCAAGGCTTCAAAGTTGTGCCGGGGGGAAACTGAGCTGAGAGTGGGTTTAAAGTGAGAATTGTCCTTCACTGAACATTGCTCCTTACTCGGTCGGTGGGACGTGGATTTTTCAGAATCTCCGCACGAGGTGTCCCGGTCCTCTCCGACTCCTACCAGGGTCCGCCCGACATGGCAGGAGGAGGGGATGGGGGAACGGATAGCAGGCACTCCACCCAGCATGGCCCTTTCTTTCCTATTCCAGGCTGTTTCTCCTGGAAAGGGAGAAAGGGAGAGACGTAGTGTGGGAGGCTGGGAGTGGGTGGCCTTGTTGTTAGTGCTGGTGCAGGAGGGGATAATGGCAAATGGTGAGGTTTTCAGAGGGAGTCTGTCGACAGCGTTGTATCCATGCAGTGACATTAATGTGGGGGGTAAAGTGGACGGAGTGATAGAGAGAGAGAGAGAGAGAGAGAGAGAGAGAGGGAGAGAGAGAGAGAGGGAGAGAGAGAGAGAGAAGGTGCTGCATGGTTTACATATCAATGCACTGGGTTGGTGTAAACAGTCCTACATGCTGGGAGGGTAACTGCTCCTGGTTTACAGATCAATACACTGGGGTGGTGTACACAATCCTACATGCTGAGAGGGGAACTGCTCCTGGTTTACAGATCAATACACTGGGGTGGGGTACACAGTCCTACATGCTGGGGGGAGGGTAACTGCTCCTGGTGTACAGATTAATTCACGGGTGAGCAGTACACATGCTGCTGTGCTGGTCAGACTAACTGGTTGAGGTTTATAGATAATGCCCTCCTGTTGTCTGCACAGCTCCTGGTGCTGGACAGATATCTAATCCGGGGTTATAGATCAATGCACTGCTGTGATCTGCACAGTGTTCCACTCTGGACAGATTGCTGGGTTGTATTGACCAGTGCAGTGGATGAATCTGGACACATTGCTGGGTTGTACTGAGTAGGACACTGGCCTGGTCTACACCGTGTTCCACAGTGAACAGATATCTCCTCTGGGTGTATGGTATCTGGGCTGGTTCTGTGAGGTGGATTGAGAATGTGGTTTTTCTAACCATTCAGCTGATCAGGCAATGCCTTTAGTTCCCATTCCTGTGATTGGACCCTCCGTCTCTCACCCCATTAATGTTACAGTGTGTCCAGGCACAGTCCATCATGTTGGTGGAGTGGGTAGGGGGGAAAGGTGATGGACAGATCAAGGGGTTCCCCAGAACGTTCTGTCCCCAACATTCTATAAGTGACATTCCCTGGAACATTCTGTCCCCGACATTTTATAACTGCCATTTCCTGGAACGTTCTGTCCCCGACATTCTATAACTGCCATTCCCCGGAACATTCTGTCCCCGACATTCTATAACTGTCATTTCCCGGAATGTTCTGTCCCCGACATTCTATAACTGACATTCCCCGGAACATTCTGTCCACGACATTCTATAACTGCCATTCTCCGGAACATTCTGTCCCCGACATTCTATAACTGTCATTTCCCGGAACGTTCTGTCCCCGACATTCTATAACTGACATTCCCCGGAACGTTCTGTCCCTGACATTCTATAACTGCCATTTCCTGGAACGTTCTGTCCCCAACATTCTATAACTGTCATTCCCCGGAACATTCTGTCCCCGACATTCTATAACTGCCATTCCCCGGAACATTCTGTCCCCGACATTCTATAACTGACATTTCCCGGAACGTTCTGTCCCCGACATTCTATAACTGACATTCCCCGGAATGTTCTGTCCCCGACATTCTATAACTGACATTCCCTGGAAAGTTCTGTCCCTGACATTGTTTGTGAACGGCCAGACGTCAGTGAATTCAACAAATGATAAGATCCCGAGGGAAGAGATCCCGTTCCAGGGAAAAGGAGACACTGTTCCGAAGGACCCTCGGGCAGTTAAATGGGGAAATACGTTTTCCCTGCGTTTACATTTCTCCAAGACACAGGGTCGACCACAATTTAGACCAAAATACAGAAATACCAAAGATCCGTTTGTCTTCAGGAAACTGGGAGAGAATCCTTCAGGACAGCAACATCCTCACCCTCCGTATTAGGAACTGGGAAGGAGTGGCCTGTGTCTGCTCTCGAGTGATCGAGTGTGTGGGAATGTTCTAGAAACCATCTGTCCTTATGGATGTGATTCTGTGTGTTTGGGGAGGGAGGGTTTCTTGAGGTTTATCTCACATTTTTGTCAGTAATTCAGACCTTCCCATTTGTTATTCCAGCTCCAATTAATTTAATATATCCCTGAATACAGGGACACATTTGAAAATCTCACTGGGTCCCCGATCAACCTGGTCCCTTTGCCTCCAGGCTGATGGATAATGGGTTTGTTTTCCTTCCTCACAGTTAACGTAGTGACCATCTACGTCCTGCTTTATAAAGATTGTGGATTGTCTCCATGTGTCAGACGTTACCTGGGGGCCATGGCAGCGGCGGATCTCCTGGTCATTATCCTCGACCTGATCCTGAGACACATTCCCATTCTTTATTGGGAACACTTTTATTTCCTGAAGTTCTACGTCCCCGTGTGTAATATCCACGCCGTCCTGCTTTATGCAGCCACTGACTGCTCTGTCTGGTTCACCGTCACTTTCACCTTTGATCGGTTTGTGGCCATTTGTTGCCAGAAGCTGAAAAGTAAATATTGCAATGAGAAAACGGCGGCTGTGGTTCTGGGAGCAGTGACTGTGCTGAGCTGTTTAAAGAACATTTCCTGGTATTTTATGCTCACGACTCGGTATTCGTTGTGGAACCCTCAGAACACCCCCTGGTTTTGTGATGTAACAGACGCTGTTCGATGGTCCAGTTTCTGGTTCACAATCGAGTTCCTCCACCACATTCTAACCCCGTGTGTCCCATTTCTCCTGATTCTGCTGCTCAATGTTCTCACCGTCAGACACATTTTAGTGACCAGCAGAGCCCGCAGGAGACTCCGCGCTCACACCAATGGGGACGCTCAGTCTGACACTGAAATGAGAAACCGAAAAAAATCCATCATTTTACTGTTTGTGATCTCGGCCAATTTCATCCTGTTATGGTCAACTTTAATGCTGTATTCTATATGGTACCGGATGTGGAATCTTGGGTATCAGTCTGTGTATCTCCATCGCTTTGTGCGGGATTTGGGCTTCATTCTGCAGCTCCTCAGTTGCTGCACAAACACCGCGATTTATGCCGTGACCCAGACTAAGTTCAGGCAGCAGCTGAAGAATGTGCTGAAATATCCCTTCACCCAAATCCATCCATCCATCAAATTCCCTCATTAATCAATCCATCCAGAATTTTCTCATTTCAGTTCAGTGTTTCAGCGATGGAGCAGCCTGTCGCTATGGTAACAGACTGAGGGTAGGGCTGGTTTGTCCATCCTTATCCCACAGGGGGGTTACAGGGAAACATTTCAATGTTTCTCACAACTCAGGGGCCAGTGAGAAAAGGCACGATCCCACTGACTGTATCCATCACTTTCATTTGTAAACAATAAAAATGTTGATTGAAGCGTGCCGAGCAGCAGAGTGACCGATGTTGTTGTGTGTCTTTGTGTTGGAGAAGCTGAGCTGGAGAGAGACAGACTCAGCCCCAAGTCCTGGTCCTCAGGGAAGGGGAGGACACCGCGCCCTGAGCTCAGGAGCTGGGTTTAACTCCCTCTGTCCGACCACTGCAGCCTGGCCTCCCCATTACCTCTCCCCTACTTTTTCTCCTGAATTCTCTCTATCGCTCTCTCTTTCAGCACTCACACTCTTTTTCAACCCTCTCCCTCATCTCCCTCTCTCTCTCACACAGTTACACCCCCCCAATCCTGGTTTCTCCACCCGCCTCCACTCTTCCCACTCCCCCCTCTCTCTCCCTCCCTCAACTCCATCTCTATTTTCCACACCTCCAACATCTCACCCCCACCCCTCACACGCAGCCTCACCCCCAAACACCCCCAGTCTCTGGCTCAGAGGGAGAGGGAAGGACCAGGGGGACAGAGTATGTCAGGGAGAGAGAGGGAGGTAGAGAGATTCAGTCAGAGGGAAAGAGGGAGCTGGGAGTAGAGAGACACCTAGGGAGGTGGAGAGCGAGAAGGGGAAGAGAGAGTGTTCGGGTGAGGGAGAGAGAGAGAGAGAGACACGGGAGGAGATAATGAGAGAGAGTGAGACTGAGACAGGGGCGAGGGAGGTGGCAAGAGAGAAAAAGAGACAGATAGAGAGGGGCGGCGAGAGAGAGAAAGGGGCCAAGAGTGATAGGGGAGACAAGAGAGAGAGAGAGAAAAAAAAACAGGACAGAGAGAGAGAATGAGGGGCGAGAGAGAGACAGGGGTTGGGAGATGGGGGCAAGAGAAAGCAGGATGGCTAGATACAGAAACAGGAGGGAAGAGAGAGAGAGATAGACGTGTGAAGAGAGATAGAGTGTCGAGAGATGGAGGTGAGAGAGGGAATGACGGAGAGACTGGATGAGAGAGAGCAAGGGCGACAGAGAGAGAGATGGTGAGAGAGAGGAAGGGCACAAAGGAGAGAGGGTTGTATAAGAGGGCGAGAGAGGGAGTGGGTGGTGAGAGAGAGAGGGGGGAGAGAGAGGGGGGGGTGGGCGAGAGAGAGAGGGAGGGGGGGAGAGAGAGAGGGAGGGGGGGCGAGAGAGAGAGGGAGGGGAGAGAGCGGGATGGCGGGCGAGAGAGAGAGGGAGGGGGTGAGAGAGAGAGAGGGGGGGGTGAGAGAGAGAGGGGGAGGGAGGAGAGAGGGGGGGATGGCGGGCGAGAGAGAGAGGGGAGGGGGCGAGAGAGAGGGAGGGGGTTAAAGAGAGAGACAGAGATAGGGAGGGGGTGAGAGAGAGGGAGAGGGAGGGGGCAAGAGAGAGAGCGAAGGAGGGGGCGAGAGAGAGAGAGAGAGAGGGAGGGGGCATGAGAGAGAGGGAGGGGGCGAGAGAGAGAGGGATGGGGCGAGAGAGAGGGAGGGAGGGGGCGAGAGAGGGAGAGGGAGGGTGAGTGAGGGAGGGGGAGAGAGAGGGAGGGAGGGTGCGATAGAGGGAGGGGTCAAGTGAGTGAGAGATGGAGGGGGCAGGTGAGAGAGAGAGGGAGGGGGTGAGAGAGAGAGAGGGAGGGAGCGAGAGAGAGAGAGGGAGGGGGCGAGAGTGAGAGAAGGGGCGAGAGAGAGGGAGGGGGTGAGAGAGAGGAAGGGGGGCGAGAGAGAGGGAAGATGATGAGATAGAGGGAGGGGCTGCGAGAGAGAGAGAGAGCGAGAGAGAGAGGGGTGAGAGAGAGGGAGGGGGCGAGAGAGAGGTGAATGGGGCGCGAGAGAGAGGGAGGGGGTGAGAGAGAGAGAGAGGGAGGGGGAGAGAGAGAGAGAGGGCTGAGAGAGGGAGGGGGCAGGTGAGAGAGAGAGGAAGGGGGCGAGAGAGAGAAGGAGGGAGGGGGCTGAGAGAGAGAGAGAGGGAGGGCGGGCGAGAAAGAGGGAGGGAGACGAGATGGGGGGCGAGATAGAGAGGGAGGGGTATGAGAGGGAGGGGGCGGGCGAGAGAGAGAGGGAGGGAGGCGGCTGAGAGAGAGGGAGGTAGGTGAGATAGAGACGGGGTGAGAGAGAGGGAGCGGGGCGAGAGAGAGGGAGGGGGCGAGAGAGAGAGGGTGGGGGAGAGAGAGAGAGAGAGGGAGGGGGCGAGAGAGAGAGAGGGGGCAGGTGTGAGAGAAGAAGGAGGCGGGAGAGAGAGAGAGAGGGAGGGGGCGAAAGAGAGACAGAGAGAGGGAGAGGGCGAGAGAGAGAGGGAGCGGTAGAGAGAGAAGGAGGGGGCGAGAGAGAAATGGATGGGGCGAGAGAGAGAGGGAGGGGGCGAAAGAGGGAGGGAGGGGGGGAGAGAGAGAGAGAGGGAGGGGACAAGAGAGGGAGGGAGGGGGCGAGAGATAGAGGGAGGGGGCGAGAGAGAGGGAGGGGGCGAGAGAGAGGGGGAGGAGGCGAGAGAGAGGGAGGGGGCGAGAGAGAAAGGGATGCGGCGCGAGAGAGAGAGGGAGCGAGAGAGAGAGGGAGGGGGCAAGGGAGAGATCGAGGGAGGGGGTGAGAGAGAGAGGGAGGGGGCGAGAGAGTGAGCGAGGGGGCGAGAGAGAGGGGAATGGGGCGAGAGAGAGAGAGGGGGCAAGAGAGAGAGAGGGAGCGAGCGTGAGAGAGGGAAGGGGTGAGAGAGAGAGTGGGAGGGGGAGAGAGAGAGAGGGAGGGCTGAGAGAGGGAGGGGGCGAGAGAGAGAAGGAGGGAGGGGGCTGAGAGAGAGAGGGAGGGCGGGCGAGAGAGAGGGAGGGGACGAGATAGATGGGGGGGCGAGAGAGAGAGGGAGGGGGCGAGAGAGGGAGGGGGCGGGCGAGAGAGGGAGGGAGGTAGGCGGCTGAGAGAGAGAGGGAGGGAGGCGAGATAGAGAGGGAGGGGGTGCGAGAGAGAGGGAGGGGGCAAGAGAGAGAGAGGGATGAGGCGAGAGAGAGAGAAGGTGGGGGCGAGAGAGAGAGAGTGAGGGGGCGAGAGAGAGAGGGGGTCGGGTGAGAGAGAGGGAGGGGGCTAGAGAGAGAGACAGAGAGGTGATAGAGAGAGAGGGAGGTCGGTGCGAGAGAGAGGGAGGGGCGAAAGAGAGACAGAGAGAAGGAGGGGGCGAGAGAGGGAGGGAGGGGACGAGAGAGAGAGGGATGGGCGAGACAGAGAGGGATGGGCGAGGGAGAGAGGGGGCAGGTGAGAGAGAGGGAGGGGGCGAGAGAGAGAGAGAGGGAGGGGTGACAGAGAGAGGGAGGTGGGTGAGAGAGAGAGAGGGGTGAAAGAGAGACAGAGAGAAGGAGGGGGCGAGAGAGAGGGAGGGGGCGAGAGAGGGAGGGAGGGGGCGAGAGAGGGAGGGATGGGCGAGAGAAAGAGGGATGAGCGAGAGAAAGAGGAATGGGCGAGAGAGACAGGGTGGTGAGAGAAAGAGATAGGGGACGAGAGAGAGCGAGAGGGCGAGACTGAGAGAGGGAGTGGGCGAGAGAGAGAGGGAGGGGGCGAGAGAGAGAGGGAGGGGGCGAGAGAGAGACGGAGGGGGCGAGAGACGGAGGGGGCGAGAGAGAGAGAGAGGGAGGGGGCGAGAGAGAGGGTGCAGGCGAGAGAGAAAGGGATGGGGTGAGAGAGAGAGGGAGGGTGTGAGGGAGAGAGAGAGGGAGGGGGGTGAGAGAGAGAAAGGGTCGAGAGAGAGAGGGAGGGGGCGAGAGAGAGGGAAGGGCGAGAGAGAGAGGGTGGGGGCGGGAGATAGAGAGGGAGGGGCGAGAGAGAGGGGGGCAGGTGAGAGAGAGGGATGGGGCGAGTAGAGAGAGGGGGGGGTGAGAGAGTGAGGGACGGGCTGAGAGAGATAGGGAGGGGACGAAACAGAGACAGAGAGAGTGAGGGGGCGAGAGAGTGGGAGGGGGTGAGAGAGAAGGAGGGGGCGACAGAGAAAGGGATGGGGCAAGAGAGAGGGGGGGTGAGAGGGAGAGGAGGGGGCGAGAGGGAGAGGGGAGGGGGTGAGAGGGAGAGGAGGGGGCGAGAGAGAGAGAGGGAGGGAGGGATCAATACAGGGAGGGGGCATTGAAGAGAGAAGGAGGGGGCGAGAGAGAGAAGGAGGGAGAGGGCTGAGAGGGGGGAGGGTGGGCGAGCGAGAGAGACAGGGAGGGGGCGAGAGTGAGGAAGGGGTCGAGAGAGAGTGAGGGGGATGAGATAGAGGGAGGGGGGACGAGAGAGAGGGACGTGGTGAGAGAGAGGGGAATGGGCGAGAGAGAGAGGGAGGGGGGCAAGAGAGAGAGGGAGGGGGCGAGAGAGAGGGAGAGGGTGAGAGAGAGAGGGAGGGGGCGAGAGAGAGAGGGAGGGCCGAGAGACGGAGGGGGAAGGTGTGAGAGAGAGGGAGGGGGCGAGAGAGAGAGAGGGAGGGGGCGAGAGAGAGAGAGAGGTAGACGGCGAGAGAGAGAGGGGGGCGAGAGAGAGAGGGGGTGAGAGAGGAGGGGGCGAGAGAGAGAGAGGGGGCAAGAGAGGGAGGGAGGGGGCGAGAGAGAGGGAGAGGGTGAGAGAGAGAGGGAGGGGGCGAGAGAGAGAGGGAGGGCCGAGAGATGGAGGGGGAAGGTATGAGAGAGAGGGAGGGGGCGAGAGAGAGAGAGGGAGGGGGCGAGAGAGAGAGAGAGGTAGACGGCGAGAGAGAGAGGGGGGCGAGAGAGAGAGGGGGTGAGAGAGGAGGGGGCGAGAGAGAGAGAGCGGGCAAGAGAGGGAGGGAGGGGGCGAGAGACAGAGGGATGGGCGAGAGAAAGAGGAATTGGCGAGGGGGGGGTGGTGAGAGAAAGAGATAGGGGATGAGAGAGAGCGAGAGGGCGAGACTGAGAGAGGGAGTGGGTGAGAGAGAGAGGGAGGGGGCGAGAGAGAGACGGAGGGGGCGAGAGAGAGAGAGAGGGAGGGGGCGAGAGAGAGGGATGAGGCGAGAGAGAAAGGGATGGGGCGAGAGAGAGAGGGAGGGTGTGAGGGAGAGAGAGGGAGGGGGGTGAGAGAGACGGGGGCAGGTGAGATAGAGGGAGGGGGCGAGTAGAGAGAGGGGGGTGAGAGAGTGAGGGACGTGATGAGAGAGAGAGGGAGGGGGCGAAAGAGAGACAGAGAGAGGGAGGGGACGAGAGAGAGGAAGGGGTCGAGAGAGAGTGAGGGGGACGAGATATAGGGAGGGGGACGAGAGAGAGGGACGTGATGAGAGAGAGGGGAATGGGTGAGAGAGAGAGGGAGGGGGCAAGAGAGAGAGAGGGAGGGGGAGAGAGAGAGAGAGGGAGGGCCGAGAGACGGAGGGGGAAGGTGTGAGAGAGAGGGAGGGTGCGAGAGAGAGAGAGGGAGGGTGGGCGAGCGAGAGAGATAGGGAGGGGGCGAGAGTGAGAGAGAGGTAGGGGGCGAGAGTGAGAGAAGGGTGAGTCAGAGAGGGAGGGGGTGAGAGAGAGGAAGGGGTCGAGAGAGAGGGAGGGGGACAAGATAGTGGGGGGGGCGAGAGAGAGAGAGAGGGAGGGGGCGAGAGTGAGAGAAGGGTGAGAGAGAGGGAGGGGGTGAGAGAGAGGAAGGGGTCGAGAGAGAGTGAGGGGGACAAGACAGAGGGAGGTGGGACGAGAGAGAGGGACGTGGCGAGAGAGAGGGGAATGGGTGAGAGAGAGAGGGAGGGGGCAAGAGAGAGAGAGGGAGGGGGAGAGAGAGAGAGAGGGAGGGCCGAGAGACGGAGGGGGAAGGTGTGAGAGAGAGGGAGGGGGCGAGAGAGAGAGAGGGAGGGGGCGAGAGAGAGAGAGAGGGAGGGGCGAGAGTGAGTGAAGGGGCGAGAGTGAGAGAAGGGGCGAGAGAGAGGGAGGTGGGACGAGAGAGAGGGATGTGGCGAGAGAGGGGGAATGGGTGAGAGAGGCAGGGAGGGGGCAAGAGAGAGAGAGGGAGAGGGCGAGAGAGAGGGGGAAGGTGAGAGATAGGGAGGGGGAGAGAGAGAGAGGGAGGGCCGAGAGACGGAGGGGGAAGGTTTGAGTGAGAGGGAGGGGGCGAGAGAGAGAGAGGGAGGGGGCGAGAGAGAGAGAGAGGGAGGGGGCGAGAGTGAGTGAAGGGGCGAGAGAGAGGGAGGGGGTGAGAGAGAGGAAGTGGGGCGAGAGAGAGGGAGGGGGACAAGATAGTGGGGGGGGCGAGAGAGAGAGAGAGATCGAGAGAGGGGGTGAGAGAGAGGGAGGGGGTGAGAGAGGGAGGGGGCAAGAGAGAGACAGGGAGGGGGCGAGAGAGAGGGAGGGGGTGAGAGAGAGGGAGGGGGAATAGGGCGAGAGAGATAGGGAGGGGGCAAGAGAGAGAGAGGGAGAGGGCGTGAGAAAGGGATGGGGTGAGAGAGAGAGGGATGGGGTGAGAGAGAGAAAGGGAGGGCCGCGAGAGGAAGGGGGCAGGTGAGAGAGAGGGTGGGGGCGAGAGAGAGAAGGAGAGAGGGCTGAGAGAGAGAGGGAGGGCGGGCGAGAGAGAGGGAGGGGACAAGATAGAGGGAGTGGGGCCGAGAGAGAGAGAGGGAGGGAGTGAGAGAGAGACGGTGGGGGGCGAGATGGACAGGGGGAGGGAACGAGTGAGAGAGGGAGGGTGGCGAGATAGAGCGGGAGGGGGGCGAGAGAGAGGGAGGGGCAAGAAAGAGCGGGAGGCGAATAGAGAGAGAGGGATGGGCGAGAGAAAGAGGGATGGGCGAGAGAAAGGGGGTGGTGAGAGAAAGAGATAGGGGATGAGAGAGAGCGAGAGGGTGAGACTGAGAGAGGGAGTGGGCGAGAGAGAGAGGGAGGAGGCGAGAGAGAAAGTGATGGGGTGAGAGAGAGAGGGAGGGGGTGAGGGAGAGGGGGGCAGGTGAGAGAGAGGGAGGGGGCGAGAGAGAGGGGGCGGTGAGAGAGAGAGAGGGAGGAGGTGAGAGTGGAGAGGGGGCAGGTGAGATAGAGGGAGGGATGAGAGAGAGAGGGAGGGGGCGAAAGAGTGACAGAGAGAGGGAGGGGCAAGATAGAGAGAGGGAGGGGGCGATAGAGGGAGGGGGCAATTGAGAGAGAGAAGGAGGGGGTGAGAGAGAGAAGGAGGGAGGGGACTGAGAGAGAGGGGGTGGATGGGCGAGCGAGAGAGAGAGAGAGAGGGAGCGAGAGAGAGAGTGGGGTGAGAGAGGGAGGGGGTGAGAGAGAAGGAGCGGGGAATGGGGCGAGAGAGAGAGAGGGAGGGGGCAAGAGAGAGAGAGGTAGACGGCGAGAGAGAGAGAGGGGCAGGTGAGAGAGAGGGGGGCGAGAGAGAGAGAGGGGGGTGAGAGAGAGAGGGGGTGAGAGAGAAAGGGAGGGGGCGAAAGAGAGACAGAGAGAGTGAGCGGGCGAGAGAGGGTGGAGTGGGAGAGAAGGAGGGGGCGAGAGAGAAAGGGATGGGGCAAGAGAGAGGGAGGGGGCGAGAGGGATATGAGGGTGTGAGAGCGAGAGGGAGGGGGCGAGAGAGAGAGGGAGGGTAGGAGCGAGTGAGAGAGGGAAGGGGCGAGAGAGAGAGAGAGAGGGAGGGGGCGATAGAGGGCGGAGGCAAATGAGAGAGAGAAGGAGGGTGTGAGAGAGAGAAGGAGGGAGGGGGCTGAGAGACAGGGGGAGGGTGGGCGAGCGAGAGAGAGAGAGGGAGCGAGAGAGAGAGGGGTGAAAGAGAGGGAGGGGTGAGAGAGAGGGAGGGGTGAGAGTGAAAGAGGGGGCGAGAGAGTAATTGATGGGGCGAGAGAGAGAGGGAGGGGGTCGAAAGTGGGAGGGAGGGGGCGAGAGAGAGAGAGGGAGGAGGTGAGGGAGAGTGGGAGGGGGCGAGAGAGAGGGACGGGCAAGAGAGAGAGGGTGGGGGCGGGAGAGGGACAGGGAGACAGCGAGAGATGGGGGGCAGGTGAGAGAGAAGGAGGGAGGGGTCGGGAGAGAGGGGAAGGGGGTGAGAGAGAGAGAGAGGGAGTGTGCGTGAGAGAGGGAGGGGGAGAGAGAGAGAGAGAGAGAGGGAGGCCGAGAAAGGGAGGGGGTGAGGGAGAGATAGAGGGAGGGGGGTGAGAGAGAGGGGGAGGGTGGGCGAGCGAGAGAGAGAGAGAGGGAGCGAGAGAGAGAGGGGTGAGAGAGAGGGAGGGGTGAGAGAGAAAGAGGGGGCAAGAGAGTAATTGATGGGGCGAGAGAGAGAGGGAGGGGGGCGAAAGTGGGAGTGAGGGGGCGAGAGAGAGAGAGGGAGGGGGGTGAGAGAGAGGGAGGGTCGAGAGAGAGAAAGAGAGGGAGGGGGCGAGAGAGAGGGACTGGCAAGAGAGAGAGGGTGGGGGCGGGAGAGGGACAGGGAGACAGCGAGAGATGGGGGACAGGTGAGAGAGAGGGAGGGGGCGAGAGAGAGAGTGGGGGGTGAGAGAGAGAGGGACAGGGAGAGAGAGAGGGAGGGGGCGAAAGAGAGACAGAGAGAGGGAGGGGTCGAGAGAGAGGGAGGGGGCGAAAGAGAGAGGGAGGGGGCGAGAGAGAGAGAGGGAGGGGGCGAGAGAGAGAGAGGGAGGGGGCGAGAGAGGGAGGGGGCAAATGAGAGAGAAGGAGGGAGGGGGCTGAGAGAGAGGGGGAGGGTGGGCGAGCGAGAGAGAGAGGGAGCGAGAGAGAGAAGGGTGAGAGAGAGGGAGGGGGTGAGAGAGAGGGAGGGGGGCGAGAGAGGGAGGGGGGCGAGCGAGAGAGGGGGAGCAGACGAGTGAGAGAGGGAGGGAGGTGATATAGAGAGGGAGGTGGGGCGAAAGAGAGGGAAGGCGCCAGAGAGAGAGGTAGGGGGTGAGAGAGAGAGGGTGGGGGCGACAGAGAGAGGGGGAGGTGACGAGAGGGAGAGGGAGGGGAGCGAGACAGGGGGAGGTGACAGAAAGAGGGAGGGGGTGAGAGAGAGAGGGAGGGGTCGAGAGAGGGAGGGAGGGGGCGAGAGAGAGGGAGGGAGGCGAGAGAGAGAGAGTGCGGAGAGAGAGAGGGAGGGGGTGAGAGAGAGGGATGGGGAGAGAGATAGTAAGAGAGGCAGTGGGTCGAGAGAGGAAGTGGTGTGAGAGAGAGAGGGGGAACGGGGGAGGGAGAGAGGGAGGGGGGTGCGAGAGAGAGGATGGGGTGAAAGAGAGAGGGAGGGGTCGAGAGAGTGAGGGAGGGGGCGAGATAGCGAGGGCGGTGGGGGAGAGAGAGAGAGAGAGGGAGGGAGAGGGGCGAGAGGGAGAGAGATGGAGGGGCCCAGTGCGGGAGAGGGAGGGGGCTCGAGAGAGAGAGGGAGTGGGCTAGAGAGAGGGGGGGGAGGGGGCGAGAGAGAGGGGATCGAGAGAGAGTGGAGGTGAGAGAGAGATAGAGGGGTGCAAGAGAGAGAGAAAGAGAGAGGGGGCGAGAGAGAGGGAGGGGCGAGAAAGAGAGTGAGGGGACAAGAGAGAGAGGGAGGGGGGCAAGAGAGAGAGGGGAGCAAGAGAGAGAGAGGGAGGGGGCAAGAGAGAGAGGGGGGGGCTAGAGGGAGAGAGACGGACCGAGAGAGAGCGAGAGAGGGGTTGAGAGAGAGAGGGAGGGGGCAAGAGAGAGAGGGAGGGGTCGAAAGAGAGAGTGAGGGAGGGGGGCGAGATAGAGAGGGAGGGGGGAGAGAGAGAAAGAGAGAGGGGGGGCGAGAGGGAGAGATGGGCTGAGAGAGAGAGAGGGAGGGGGCGAGAAAGGTAGAGGGAGGTGGCGAGAGAGGGTCCCGCGAGGAGGTTGAGCAATTCATCAACTTCACCAACACATTCCACCCTGACCTTAAATTTATCTGGACTATCTCTGACATCTCGGTCCCCTTCCTGGACCTCTCCATCTCCATTAATGACGACCAATTTGACACTGACATTTTTTACAAACCCACCGACTCCCACAGCTACCTAGATTACACCTCTTCCCACCCTATCTCTTGCAAAAATGCCATCCCGTATTCCCAATTTCTCTGCCTCCGCCGTATCTGCTCCCAGGAGGACCAGTTCCACCATAGAACACACCAGATGGCCTCCTTCATTAGAGACTGCAATTTCCGGTCCCACGTGGTTAAAGATGCCCTCCAACGCATCTCGTCCACATCCCGCACCTCTGCCCTCAAAACCCACCCCTCCAACCGTAACAAGGACAGAACGCCCCTGGTGCTCACCTTCCACCCTACAAACCTTCGCATAAACCAAATCATCCACCGACATTTCTGCCACCTCCAAAAAGACCCCACCACCAGGGATATATTTCCCTCCCCACCCCTTTCCACCTTCTGCAAAGACTGTTCCCTCCGCGATTACCTGGTCAGGTCAGGTCCCCCTACGACCCACCCTCCCCGTGGCCCAACATTTGAACTCCCCCTCCCACTCTGCCGAGGACATGGAGGTCCTGGGCCTTCTTCGCCGCCGCTCCCTCACCACCAGACGCCGAGAGAGAGAGGGAGTGGGCCAGAGAGAGAGAGGGAGGGGGCGAGAGAGAGGGGATCGAGAGAGAGTGGAGGTGAGAGAGAGAGGGAGGGGTGCAAGAGAGAGAGAAAGAGAGAGGCGTCGAGAGAGAGGGAGGGGCGAGAGAGAGAGGGAGGGGGTGAGAGAGAGGGAGGGGCGAGAGAGAGAGGGAGGGGGCAAGAGAGAGAGGGAGGGGGTGAGAGGGAGAGAGGGAGGGGGTGTGCGAGTGAGAGGGAGGGGGTGATAGTGAGAGAGAGAGAGAGGGGGCGATAGACGGAGGGGGAGGGGTGAGAGAGAAAGAGAGGGGTGGGAGAGAGAGAGAGGGAGGTGTGTGAGAAAGGGGGGCAAGAGAGAAGGGGGCGAGTGAAGGAGAGCGGGTGGCGAGAGAGAGAGAGGGAGAGGGGTGAGAGAGAAGGGGAGGGGTTGAGAGAGTGAGGGAGGGGGGCGAGAGAGTGAGAGACAGAGAGAGGGAGGGGTGAGAGAGAGTGAGGGGGGCAAGAGTGTCAGGGATGGAGGGGGGCGAGAGAGAAGCGAGGTGAGAGAGAGAGAGAGTGAGGGGGGCGAGAGGGAGAGAGAGGGGCCGAGAGAGAGAGGGAGGGATTGAGAGAGTGTGGGATGGGCTGAGAGAGAGAGAGAGAGAGGGAGGTGGCGAGAGAGGGAGAGGGAGGGGGCGAGAGAGAGAGAGGGAGGGCGGTGAGAGAGAGAGTGGAGGTGAGACAGAGAGGGAGGGGTGGGAGAGACAGAGAGGGAGGGGTGTGAGAGAGAGGGGCACGGTGGCACAGTGGTTAGCACTGCTGCCTCACAGCGCCTGAGACCCGGGTTCAATTCCCGCCTCAGGCGACTGACTGTGTGGAGTTTGCACATTCTCCCCGTGTCTGCGTGGGTTTCCTCCGGGTGCTCCGGTTTCCTCCCACAGTCCAAAGATGTGCAGGCCAGGTGAATTGGCTATGCTAAATTGCCCATGGTGTTAGGTAAGGTGTAGATATAGATATAGATATAGATGTAGGGGTATGGGTGGGTTACGCTTCGGAGGGGCGGTGTGGACTTGTTGGGCCGAAGGGCCTGTTTCCACACTGTAAGTAATCTAAATCTAAGAGGGGGGTGCGAGAGAGAGGGAGGGGAGGCGAGTGAGAGAGGGCAGGTGGCGAGAGAGAGCAATGGAGGGGGTGAGAGAGGGAGGGGATGAGAGTGAGAGATAGAGACAGAGAGAGGGAGGGGGGCAAGAGAGTGAGGGAGGGAGGGGGCAAGGGAGTGAGGGAGGGAGGGAGGGGGCAAGAGAGTGAGGGAGGGAGGGAGGGGGCAAGGGAGTGAGGGAGGGAGGGAGGGGGCAAGAGAGTGAGGGAGGGAGGGAGGGGGCAAGAGAGTGAGGGAGGGAGGGAGGGGGCAAGAGAGTGAGGGAGGGAGGGAGGGGGCAAGAGAGTGAGGGAGGGAGGGAGGGGGCAAGAGAGTGAGGGAGGGAGGGAGGGAGGGGGCAAGAGAGTGAGGGAGGGAGGGAGGGGGCAAGAGAGTGAGGGAGGGAGGGGGCAAGAGAGTGAGGGAGGGAGGGGCAAGAGAGTGAGGGAGGGAGGGAGGGGGCAAGAGAGGGAGGGAGGGAGGGAGGGAGGGGGCAAGAGAGGGAGGGAGGGAGGGAGGGGGCAAGAGAGGGAGGGAGGGAGGGAGGGAGCAAGAGAGTGAGGGAGGGAGGGAGGGAGGGGGCAAGAGAGTGAGGGAGGGAGGGGGCAAGAGAGTGAGGGAGGGAGGGGGCGAGAGAGAGAGAGAGAGAGGGAGGGTCAGGTGACAGATAGAGAGAGAGGGAGGGGGCGAATGAGAGAAGGAGGGAGGGGACTGAGAGAGAGTGGGGAAGGGGTGAGAGAGGTGGGGAAGGGGTGAGAGAGGTGGGGAAGGGGTGAGAGAGGTGGGGAAGGGGTGAGAGAGGTGGGGAAGGGGTGAGAGAGGTGGGGAAGGGGTGAGAGAGGTGGGGAAGGGGTGAGAGAGGTGGGGAAGGGGTGAGAGAGGGGGAAGGGGTGAGAGAGAGGGAGGGGGATGAGAGAGAGGGAGGGGGACGAGAGAGAGAGGGAGGGAGGCGGGGTGAGAGAGGGAGGGAGGTGAGATAGAGAGGGAGGGGGCTAGAGAGAGAGAGAGAGGCAGAGGGCAAGAGGGGTAGGGGGCAGGGAAGAGAGAGAGGGAGGGGGCGAGACAGAGAGGGAGGAGGATAGAGAAAGAGAAAGAGAAAGAGAAAGGGGGCGAGAGAGAGAGAGAGAGAGAGAGCGAGGGGGTGAAACTGAGAGCGGGAGGGGGCATGAGAGGAAGGGGACGAGAGATAGGGGGTTGGCGAGAGAGAGAGAGGCAGGGGGCAAGAGGGGGAGGGGGCGGGCAAGAGAGAGAGGGAGGGTGTGAGAGAGAAATGGAGGGGGGCGAGAGAGGGGGAGAG